>NW_011948412.1:23038909-23271410 GCF_000503995.2 Ceratosolen solmsi marchali | reverse complement strand
TGTCGCGAGATTCTCCGAAAAGCGCGCCTAGGCAAGAAAAAAGGAGGGCCCACCTTTATCTTTCTTTCTCTTTCGCTCGGGTTAACTCACGTGCTTCATGGGCTTCGTTGTGCTCTAACCTTCGTGCTGTGGATAAGAGGGAGAGAATGCACAGCTTATTTCCACCTTTCTTCCTTTCTTTCAACGAGATGCTGTTGCTGATGTTATTGCTGCTTACAAACTGCAATTCCTTTATTTCTTCTTCTACCGAGGAAGAAGAAACAGAGTGAACGAGCGAGAAAAAGATGGAGAGTGAGACAGAGTCTCAGGTAGTAGAGTCCCTGCGCCGTCCTACCGCACTTCTTTTTAAAATTTAGATTCGACCTGCAGCTGCTTTCGAAATTTTTCTCGGAAGTTCTCTCTCCTTCCTCGGTTTCTCATCTGCGCTGCTTATGATTTACCAACTTCGCAAACACCGAGATATTTTTACGTGAGAGCCCCGAGAACTTGTTTAATACTCGAATTTAGCAATTCATTCGGACATAAACGAATTTCAAAGGATCGCTATTACATAAAATTATTACAGTTTCAGGCTATGTCATATTGCCGTCCACTGCTATGAATCACTGATTCAATGACTAATTTCTTTTTTTAATAGCTTCGTGTACACTTTTTCACAATTTAACGAATTCTCCATTTTAATATTATCTTTCGAATACATATTGCATTTTTCATCAGTTTATATTTTGGATTTTAGTTGGCATGGGCTATTTCGTCGTCTTTCGATAACTATTGTTATATTATAGTCTTCATTAAAATAATATTGTATTAGAGAAGAATGAAAATTGGAGCTTCAACATAAAGTTTATTTTTCATCACAGAATATTATATAATTTCATTTTTTATACGAAACCGAGAAACTTATTTTCTCTAGTTAAATTAATGTCTTTCATATATCTTTCAATCTGACGTATCAGTTCTTTATTAACTAATAGATACAAAAATAGGTCGGTCACTTATTTACAAAATAGATGCGAAAGTAATTTCTAGAGATAATATCATGAACATATCATATTATTATATTTGCATAATAGCTTGTCGAATATTTATGTATTATTACATAAGTTATTTTGTTTACGTGCAATTCTACGGACCAAAACCGCTTCTTTTTGTCTTAAAAAGTACGATTCTATTTTTCATTGCATATCTTGTCTTCATAGATAATGCGTGCAAACTTATCCGGTATATTATCGACTTGACCATCTATTACTGTCTGGAAATTTTTTTTAATTGTCTTCTCTATCCTATTTTCGTTTATTCCATTTATTACATATAGCATGTTCGTTGTTCAAACCGCTATTTCTAGCAAAAGAATAGAATTTTTGGTCTAAGCTAGTAAAATGGTTATAAAGGTTTCATTTTGGTGTAATCAGAATAATTTTTATTCAAGGAAAAATAAGTTGGAGGATGATGATGACACTCATACGTTAGTATTACAATTTCTTATTTTTTCTGTTGTAGTTTTTAGACCTACTACTAAGCATCCTCTTAATTAATGATTTTTATATTTTTATTAGATAATTGTTGTTGCTGACTATATGGGAATAAACAATCAAATTAATTCTTAATATAATATAATCTTAGATCAATCTAATGTTAATTCATTAACTAAAGTTATCCGAATTTAATTTATTAGGTCATTTGCGATAGAGGGATGGTGGCGCAAAATAAAACACTGTATTTTCAAGTTAATGTATTGAACTGGCATATACGAAGCTCGTTGGAACATTGGTTGTAATAGAGTAATTTGCATCATTATACTCAGGCAAAAAATGAATTAATTCTAAATAGCGTTTTTCGAGCGTCGAGTATTTATAAAAATATTTCTCGTATCTATTTGACTCTATTATCAGTTGATGACTTTTTTAACTGGAATTTTGCGAATAATTTCACAGCAAGTGTGATTTTAAAAGACATTTTCACGCACTGAAAAATTGTCGAGATCAATTGTTGCACAGTATTTTTCATGCTTTCCATTTTTCATCCAGTGACAAACATATTGATTTATAACGTGACAAATCATTTGGCAAGTTGGTGGTTATTAAACTCAATGGTTTTTGTAAAACGAACATTAAAGGATATATTATATCACAATTTTATTTTGTTTTGATTAATATATGTCTCAATTAATGAAATTAACGACAAATCACTTTGAATAATTATCTTATTAACTTGTGCATTTTCCGTGTAATTTACTATAATTGCTGAATTTGTGTTTAATATTTAATATATGATAATAGTAATTTGCGTCTTCATCGATACAACCTATTTAATCTGTTTCTAATTATTTTTTAATTTTGGCTCTTACAGCATGCTAATTGTTGAGATAATGTAGCGTCAGCATTTATTTTCTCTTAATATTTGAGTGGATGGAAAGAACAGGAAAATATGAGCTTCATATAGCTTACCACAGTATTAATTTCTCGAATTATACATGGCAAATGATTTAAACAACAGACACATTGACATCGATCCGATTTCTTGTCACGCGTAAGTATAAATAAGTGCGCGTGTAATTAATGTTACGTTACATGAAATGAGATGGAGTCGCTATATCCGCTTTGAGCTAATGAGTGCATACGCAAAAGCTCTATTTTCATATAACTTATCGCTGAAAGCCCTTCACCTATTGAAAATTTTTAGTCGGTAATGAGACTTACATCTCAAGATTTCTAAAATTTATAAATTAATCCCTACGAACGTTATTATCGAGGCTTCTTATTCTATCGTTCGTGTTCTTTTGGCATTTTATTTCAAATAGATTATTCGTTGAATTACTAATAATGTTTACTTAAAAAATATTCAATAATGTTAATTATTAATGTCTTGGTATGGTCTAAAATTGCGAATTCAGTTTAAAATTTTATATTTTAAAATATGAGATTCTTTACAATAGTCATTATTCATTATTTATTTATTAAAGCTTTGTCAAATGATTATAAATATTTTTCAAATCGACAATAGTTATTTATAACCAAGAAATGACACTTATATTCTTCTACATAAACATGGAATCTGGTATTTTTACGTAACTATAATAAGAAGCAGACAAATATTTAGATGCTAGTTTTTTTTGTATCAGACATTAATGTTTGACGTGACGATTTAACCTTGCTTTAACCGTTGTTTATATATTTAACAGGAAATTTACTATTGTGGAGGAGCATTTCACTCACAAAGTTGTTTATCAATAACGGTAGAATGATTTCTTATATATTGTCCGATAAATCTTTGGTTCGTACGTGTTTGTAACGTTGTTTTTTCTATTCACATTGTAAACAATATTTTGGTACTGCAACTGAGAGACATCGGTAAGGTATCAATCTTGCATAAAATTAATTTTTTTCAATCATTGAAATACCAAAGACATACTGCCAACGATCCAACTCTTCATTTGCTTTCTCTTATGAAAAAATGTAATCTCAAATCTCGTACTTCAGTTTAATAATCAAGCGCTTTTTTATACTTGCAATTATATACATGTTACGGGTGTATATTTTAGAAGGTATCGAAGTCGCGTTCTTTATACGAGCGATTTCTAACTACGATCTGATGCTAATCGAAACTCTTCTTTAATGCTTTTTTCTTTTCGTGGATTTTCCTGTTTTTGTCCCCGGTAAATTAGCTTATAGAAACTGAAGTATGTGCTCTCTCTCTCTTCCTCAACCATCTTTTTTAATTATTTAACGTGTCATTCCGGATATTTTGAAATTTCACAGATTATCATGGAGCTCGCTGTTGTTCACGGCTTTTAACGGAAAAAATTCGGTTCATCCTCAACGAAGATCGCCTTGACCTTATTTGCGAAATCCACATATTTTTGTGCATGAGCCATATTCCATGAATCGATCGAGATAAGCCGCTTCACACGCTTGGTAATAAAAATGCATGTTCATTTTTTTTTGTAACTCATTTAATCACGCAAACATTCTATCGGAAAAAATGTTTTTCGCGTGATCGTAAATTTTCATAATTGTAATGTACAATATGTGCCAGGAAGTGCATCTTTGCTACGTTTTTAAAAAATGTTATAGTTTATTTACTGTTAAAATGTTAAAATGTTTTAGTTTATTTCACACTGAATGTACATAAGCTATAGCTTGACATTCCGTCAGTGTGTCATTAGAAAGTTGGATCATATCTTGACATTGAAAGATAATGAGGAAAACAATGAAACCAAGCGTTGGATCTGAGAATAAAAAAATATCAGAGCGTGGGAGTGTGAGTTAAATTACGTAGGGCAGGGAGAAGAAATGTTAGGTTAACCAAAGGCGGAAATATGGATTTGCTTTTGAGTCTCGTGTGGAAATAGGTGAAAGCGATAAGTTTTCTGGACTCCTCGACAGCAGCTGATTGCCATCGAAATGGCAATGATGGCCTAACCTCAACCGACTTACAAATGTTTTTTGCCATTACCAATTCCAGCTTCAAAACTTGTATTCAAACGCGTCACAGTTGGAATGGCATAGAAAAGCATTTATGATGATTAAGGTTCGTGTTGGTCGGTATCGCAAACATAATAACGACTATGTTATCACATACTACTTCATTATTTTCTTTATAAAAATCTTGGATTTTCAATTATTCTTTTAAACTTTGATTATATATGCTATTGGCATAATGTCATCACTCTGCATTCGCACACTCTTCACACGGAGTATAACATTAATACATTACACTAGAGGTTATATTTTTACGAATTGCTAATATTCTGCCAACGTTCATTGCAGTCATGTTTCTTGTGATTCCCGAGTGGTCAATGAGATTGACGCGTTTTGATAGGCAAAGAAGCTGACACTTTACTTATCAACAAACTAAAAATTATGACAATGTCAGGTAATAACTTCAATATTGCTATTTCAGTGGAATTGGTGGTGTAGTATCAATCTTAAATATGGGGTAGCTATTTGCTATCGCTCGTTCATAATGTCACCGCGCAACGATGGCTCATGTACAAAAAGTTGAGAAATATTTACCAATACCCCGGCCCTTCCCCTCCCTAAACTTTAAATAGCTACTCGCAAATTTGCGAGGTAAGTTACACATTGATTCTTCCTGCGATTAGCAGGTAGAAAAATAAGGAGTGTCTTCTGTCGTGCCTTGGCACAGATAAAGAGAGGGGAACTCGTTATCGCTTTGCTTGTTGGCCCTGCGCGAGAGCCGGTATTCCAAAGACAGAAACCGTGAGAGAGCAAGAGAGGGAATATGAGCGACCAAGCAAGCGGGCAGATGGGGGATCGGCCTTCTGGCATTGCAACACCGAATCAACGGCGACGGTGGTGTCGACGGCTCCGGTGGTGGCGGCGCGGCCCCCGGAGCAAGCGTACAGACTTTTCGCGGAAGCGCTGCTTCGGGCTACTTGGCCAATACTGCGAATCAGTCGACTCGACCGCCGTCATCCTTCCCGCATCGTACCTCGTACACACGTGCTACCGATTGGCTTAGCTGCCGCCACTGCCACCGTCGTCGCGAGATTCTCTACTGTGTACAAATGCGCACGCGATCGGGGCGGGCGTATAGCAACTGTTGCTTGCACTCTTCCGCCGTGGCTTTCTCTTAGTTCCTAACTTGTGGTATTATAGTCACACTTTCGCAGAATCTGTACTCGAACATTTCCCAAGCGGATACTGAAAGTTGACAAAACGCCATCCTTGAGAGATAAATATTGAGATTTTTCTCGTCAGTCTTTTAATAAGTATTGTAAACAAGCAAATGACTATGTGCCAAGTATTAACGTAGATGAAAAGTTGTTACGTCATTTCACATGTAAATAAACAGTAATGCGAAAATATTTCCATTATATGAACCAATATTTTTATGTTGAAAAATTTACAAAATGTATATTCTTGCCTGCAGATTTTTGCAAAGTTATTTAATTTTTAAACTTTTTATGTTAATTAAATTTAGCAATTACGCATTTATTCCGGTGATGCGGGTTGTATAGTTAGCTTACAAAAGTAAACTTCTAATAGTATTCTAATAGTGTAAATATTCTAATGGTATTTCTACTAAATAACATTTTATTTTGAGAATTTTTTTAATTCATTTGTAATAATAAATCTTTCCATGCTAACCAAAAATACAAAATCGAATAGAATCATTAAAACTTTTCATTTTATTAGTTCATTTTATTAGTTCATTTTATCGGTTACTTTTCTTCATACAACGAAATTGCTTCCATATATATTATTGTTATATATATATATATATATATATATATATATTAATATATATATTATTGAAATGATTCAAAATATAAACCATAAAATGAGAATTTTTACTTAATTTTTTAGATTTCTTTAATTTTGTACTTCACAGGAATTATAAAAATAATTTTATTCAATTATACATTTAAAAAGCTTGAATGCTACAAAGAATTAATTTTTCTTAATATATATTTTATAATTTTATAACCAATTATTTATAAATAAAAATAATTTAAACTTTATTATTAATTTTATATTTGCAGATAAATAACAAATTTATATACATTTATTTGATTGTGCAAATTTTGCATACTTTGAAATACAACGTATTTTTGTTCACGTTCACATATTCAAGAATCATGCGATTTCTTCTTATCGAGTTTTGCACGTATACTTGGTACTATTTATATTTTTATTCGAATTATTTGTAATCATTTGACGGTCAAAGAAGAATTAAATGTATCTGAATTGGCAGTAAATTAATCAATATTTTGATTTATATCATTTAAACCAAAAATTTGTTTTATACTGTATTAAAATGTTTTCATAATGTTTCCATATTTTATTTATATAAGATGTTTATTACTCAATAACTCAGGATAATTACATCAATATACGACTAATTTTTAATGATTACTATTTATTTCTTATAAAATATTGTTATATACCATTCGACAATCTAAATGGTATAAATTGAAAATGTTTGTCAAGAAGTATAATTGAATTAGTTTGTAATTATTTCCAAGGTTTTCATATTTTCTTTTTCTTGAAGTTTATAAAGCAACGAGAAAACTACTTAATCATTTCTGCATATTTCAGCAATATAGTTCTAAGTATGTTTACATCCACTTAGAGTAAAATTATTTTACAGCGTGTTTTTTTTCGTCTTTCAATTTATTATCAGTGGTTATCGTGTTTGGCTGATGTCTTTTTTAGGAATTGGATACTTTGTGTATGCTTTTAAATGTACTTCATTGATTATTCCTCCTCCCCCTCTTACTCCTTCTGTTTCTCTTTCACTCAGCAAGTCTCCGAACAGCTCTCGACCCGAATTTAAGCGAGTTACGGCTTCTCCAAAGTGGAAAGTTTCGAAGAAAGATTTTCTCATCGATTTCTATACAGCGTGACGAGTACGTGGAAATTTGAGGGAAAAAATGCGTTACGAAATTGTGTGCCACATGAAGGGAAGAATCGCTTTTATGAATCTGATCTGACACTCATGATTTACTCTCGTACATTATCAAGATTTGACATTTTGGATGACAATTATTAAATAAAAAAATAGCAGTCTTGTCAATAATTTTGCATCTATTGATAAACATTAGATGCGGGTAGGTACTTTTTTTTACCTTTCTATCCGCTAAAATGTTTTTATAATAAATTCAAAGTTATGGCAGAATTAACAAAAGAATACTTGCCATGATATGTAATAAATAAATGCGATAATAAAATAGAAGCCTCACAGGATTCTATTTGATCAATACTTAGTTATAAACAAATGCAACATATAGTAGTAGTGTATTATTTCATTTTTATACTGATAATTTCTAAATATTGCTTTATAAAAAAAAAGTTGAATAAACGATGGCCATTCGTTCGTATAACATAAACATAGCATTCCACAAACATCCTATGAATTATATTTGTTCATAATTATCGTTGCACTTTAAAATATATTTCTTCAATAACTATTATAAAATAAAAGTACATTAATAAGTAATTTTTGGCCACGAGGAAATGCTATTCCAGCCATTACGTATTTATTATTTTGTAAGATTTAAAAACGGAAATTGAAAATATTTAGTGAAGATTGCATATAGCAGTATGGTTGCCTTGCTTCAATTTCATAAAAGTTGAAATTTGTTTAGTTAACACACATAATCATAAAAAGTAAAAACATTGTACATTTATGTTGCTAGAAAGTTATTCAAACTACAGAATGAAACAACGTTAAAAGCCCTGTCGCTAAAGTATTTTTATAAAATTGCAAGTATCTTTTCGTGAAAGGCTGGCGAAGGTAATCAATTGTTTTCACTCGGCATTACACAAAAGTGTAAAATTAGGTTAAGTAACCACAAAACGTCCGTATTTGCTTTTAAACGCTCTCTTTGACGCCGATGAGGGAGAAAACAGGGAAAAAGAAAAGAGAAAGAACCGGACGATTAATATAGTCAGCTTCTCCTTATCTGTATTTTTGATTTTCCCTTTTACCATTATTATCATCATTACCCCTCTTTTCACTCCATCAACTTTTTAATACTAATTTCTTATGTCTGTTCTGAAACACATCTTCAACGGTGCAAATTTTCGCGAAAGTCCCGGCTCTTCCACGACACGGAATAATTAGACTGTAATTGGCTATTCTTAGATACGACTCTCATTTTTTTCTTCCTCTGTTTCTCTTCTGTCGCCGCAGCCGTAGGCGTCAACATCGCCGCCGTTTCTTTTTTATCGCATATTACTACGCATTCCTTCTGCCTTGTCTGTTCATTCTCCCGGTTATTTTTTTTTTTATAGTTTTTCTTGAGTTCCTAGATCATTACGTTCCGATTTTATTCATCGCGCAGCAGAAAAAGTAAGAGAAACAAGTGGAGACTTTCTGTATTAATTTCAATCAACATTTTCCTTTCTTCCACCCCCGCTTCTTTTTTTTTTGATGGATTCCTCCCTTCCCTCTTCCTTTGTGTTAAACTCACATTAAATGTGCCGCTGATTACTAAATTGTTCTTTTCTATTCTCGTTACATAGCTATAGAGCGCTTGTCAATGAAATTGGAACGTTTATTAGTTTTCATTCTCTAAGTTACATTGTGTCGATATCCCGTGCAATCTTTGATTTGCTTGCTTTTTTATAAAATGTTGAAAAAGAGAAATAATAAAAGTTCGAATACTTAATTGCTTTTATTAATGAAGCATATTAGTTGTGTTATTCATCGATTACTAGTTTTCATTTATAGTTAAATAGAACTATTATATTTACTGAATTCAATAGATCAATCTGTTTTTGTTTTGCATATAAATATGTCGTATTGATAGCTATTCGATGCTATAAAAAGCTATTCAATTAGTGAAAAAAAATTTTTTTTTATCGTCATGTAATTGTATGATAAATGTAAATTAAATACATGCAATTTCAATATGGAGTAATAAAAATTCGTAAAAATCGTTATGAAATTGCGACTGTATAATTTTATATTTAAAAAACTTAATATAACAATTATATACGTTTGAAATAAAGCCAGGTAATAACTTATAATCGTATTATAAGAGTTCATTATATTTCGTAGAAAATTTATATTGTTTCTAGTTTAGTTATCATGAACCGCAAGATTCATAAATCAATGTCATTTTTACGAAAAATTATGAAAAAGTCTGCATTACAGATATAATTTCTTAATTTGGATTGTGTGTAATAGATATTTTTTGTCACTTTTGAAATAATTTATTTTTCATTCACTAATAAATACTGCGGTATAACATTCTGAAAATTGCTAATTTAAAAAATTGATTTATCTTTAATGTATAAAAATGATTTCTTTAAAATAATACTAACATTCCAAATTTGGATGATTTGGTATACTTAACTAATTAATGCTTAGTATGCTTTAGAACTTTGTATAATTTTATGCTTAAAAAGAACATGTAAAAAGCACAAGGTATTTAAGTTTTTAGTTAACTTATCATTCACAATAAAATTTTTCAAAAATATAATCTTTTTCTAATATTAGTATCTAAAATGCTATAATAATAAACAATTTTTTTTTTTAATTATTATTTTATAAAATTGGCGCTTAAAATTATTCTGTGCTGTAGCTTGATTTTAATTCGAGATATTAGACGAGACCTTGTTCATAATTATTTTAGAATTAATTTTATATCAAGAGAGTCCGAATAGAGAAGGTCGGAATGTGTATTGACGATATCTTTAATATATTTTCTGCAACGTACAATTTTTGTCGCACTACATTAAAATGGTTGTTTGCATAAAAATTATTGAATTATTTTATAATTTTAATAAGCATTTCATAGCACTTTAGAAAGCAATTACTTACAGTATTAAACCTTTATACTATTTTATACAAATTCGGGATGACATGACTCAAAGAAATGGATGTAATCTCAAAGAATTTACTATTATTTAGTATCTCTCTATGAGATTTTTATTATTTTTTTTAAAGGGTAGGTCTCAGTTTGCAAGAATTACATTAAGAGGTCAGGAATGGGAAAAGAATAGTTCGCGTACGGAGTTGCAACGGCGATCGTGGTGATGCATAATAATTGCATCTACGAATGCTGCCGACCGATGATTTATCAGCTGATAGCCTCGTGACACAAAATTTAATCGGCTACTCGTTTATCCACGAGCGATCAAGTCACTTCATCGCTTGTTTCCGCTCTTACTTTTGTATTTCAATATATATCTCATGTGAAAAATTTGTTGTTTTTTTTTGTTGGTAATTTATGCATGTTTTAGCTCAGATTAATATCTCTTCATAATTGTTATTAAATGTAATTTACGTTAAATTAAAAACGTCATTTCTCTTATGATTGTTGGTTAAACAGACAATCTGAAGTAAAAAGCAATACAAAATTAACTTGCTGCTCAAATACCAAAAATGTACATTCGTTTGATATGGCTAAATTCAATATATCATGGAAATTTATAAGTGAAATTGGCTTTAAAAGAATTTGTGATTTTTGTATTGAAAATTAGCCTCAAGCCCATTGCTAGACATTTAACGATAATAGGAATGGCGGTACAAAAATTATAGAGAAACTTTTTATTGAGATTTGATCATTAAACCATTTGAAAATGGGGAAATTGGTTTGTTTTTCTCGTCATTTGTCATTTGGAATTAAATATCTTTCTTTTTACAATAGCATAATATTCAATCGTATTTACAGTGAAGAATATTTTTTACTATAGTTTTCTGTTTAATCATTACCTTTTATTATTACTTAAATGTGGATCATATTTTAATAGTAACATTAAATTAGATTCTATCAATATCAAATAATCCAAAGTACAATCTGAACTGTGAGATGTTATTAAGGAATTTAAATCAGGTGTAATTGACGGCTACGACAATTTTTTACAATTAATTTTTCTTTTTAAGTTTACGAACTCTATCAAGAATGGTATCAAGTGTTTAATAAGCATTGGATTTTTTTTTTATGTAAATTTTGTTTGTAATTCTTCCAACCGGAAATGACTGTTTTTACACTTGTCTTTCATTCGGTCATGTTGTTATTCTGAATAAAAAATTTGTTAACAAATAATTAGTTTCAAATTGATCACGTAAAATGATCTTTACAAAATTTTCTTAGTAACTGATATTTATTTTCATTTACATTTCCCAATGGATTATGTCTATCTTATTACTCTTTCAAGTATTCGAAAAATGAATGTCATCATTTAAGCAAATATTCGTTACGAATTAAAATTTAAAAATTTTATATATATTATATAAATAACATTGTTGGCAATAATGAGACATTAAAAAGGTATCAAATAAAAATTAATTAAGAAAATATAAATATTCGCTTGATAATAAATACTTTGCAATGAACTATTGTGCCAGTCATATTTTTGATTCCATTTCAAAGAATAATTATGCAAAAAAAATTCCTCGGAAACAAAAAAATTTATTATTTAATTATTTGCATTATACTTATTAGCATCAGATATTTTTTATTACGAATTAAATATATATTTTTTATACATATACGTTTAAATGATTTGATAGCATTTAAGCACTAAATCGACTCTTTAAAAACAAATCCTAGTATTATTGCATTCTAAAATTTGTATCTCCTTAAATTCTATTTAGTAAACAATAGCATTATTTCATAATAATTTTTCTAAAAAAAAGAAGCGAATTGAAGCAACACATTTCTAATGGATAAATATCGTTCGACTTGATTACAGAAATCGCAATTGGCATTGTTATGCTAAACGAGGCTCTTGGGATTGTAGTTCCCGCAGTTGAGCCGTAATGCTGACAGTAATGTGCCCGAACTGCAGGCATCGCTTTCCTGCCCCGGACTGCTGCAATACTAGCGATGTTCCGGACACTGAGACTGCCAATATCGATCTCCAGCCCCACTCAGTAAACACGTCTGGTGGGTTTCTACTTCTTGACGCCACGAACTGCGCCAATGATCAACATCGACAACAAGTAATGCTTGTTACTTACGTTTAATGCTTGACCTCGCGTTCCACCAAGGTTTTCCACGTTACCCTCAAATCTGCCCAATTTGAAAATTTTTCGTATCAAAGCATGGTTTTTAAATTGATAATAATACCAGAAGAGATAATTATCATTACAAATGGTTAATAGTTAATAATTTGAACAATCGTATCGGAAGTTAATTCTAATAATGAATATATGAATGTGAATGCAGGTGACAATCAGCACTCAGTGTGGCATACAGTCAGGCGGTTGCTTGATACAAAGCAACAATGCCGAGGTGGTGGTCCTCGCAAGCACGTCATCGCCGCGTCTGGAGGTGAGGTCGAAGCTCTCGGGCGGCGGCTGTCTTGTTCAGAAACGACCAGAACCGTGTGCCGAAGAGTTAAGTCCACTGCTCATTGGCGAGGAGCTGCTTAGGAGTAGCTTCGAGCGCGCCACCGAGTTCCATCGGAGCCACTCGACTGCCGCAAGGTACATCGGTATCTTCAATTCTCGTGACTGAGCTCGTATTCGCAAGACTCATGCATTTCAAACGACATATAATTATTTATATAACAATATAAATAGCCATTCATAAAAACAATAAACGATAAAGTTTTATCTTTTTATTTTCATTACATATAGATTCGTAAGATGTAATAATATTATGTATTAAACGTAAATTTAATTCTAATAAGTCTTATGTTTTGCATGTAAGCAAAATGTTGTATTCAATATCAAATTACTATAAATTTTTTTAATTTCCCATTTCACTTATACATATTATGGGAATATCCAATTATTTCAATATAAAATTATGACATTTCAGATTGGAGGCACCCCCGAGTGGGTGTCAAGAACTTCCGGGAACGAGACGTAATGGATCTACGGGAAGCTTTTGCGATTGCCGTTGTTGTTGTTATTGTCGATGCTGCTATCCCTACCATAGGGGCGGTGTCGATATTGGTTGTAGGCGAAACTTGTGCCAAGTTACCTCTAACAATGGCACAAGGACCTCCGATGATGCCTGTCACAGGAATGTCACCGATAGCAACTCCAAATACCCCGGTTAGTTCTATAGAGAGAATTATGCTAAAAGAAAAATGTTATTTCACTATTCACAGAAAAGTCAGTCTTATGAAGTTAAAATGTACTTTCCGTTATTATTTATACAGACAAATTTTGTTTTAATTACTTTACTAGAATATTTTTGTATTTCACATACGCGCGCGCGCTCGCACATAGTGAGTATGGATATTTATTTTTCATTTTTACTCATGAAGTTATTTATTTGTAATTTTTAATAAGTGAGAAGAAAAATTAATTTTCTTTGTCTTAAGTTTTTCATAGAAATTGATAATTATTAAATGATATTGCAAAAATGATGATAAATTGAAAGACGAATGAATGTATTAAAAAACTGAGAAATACCATTGAATCATCGGTTTATTTACAGTTATATACGAAAATATTGATACTTACGTCATGTTTTAAAATAGCCAATGAAAAGACATGTTTTAGCATGAGACATTTTAAGTATTAAGAGGCTTGTTATTACGATAATAAACTATTATAGAGTAACATTAGCTTTTGTAAAAAATTAAAATTTGGAGGTAATATATTTTTGACGTCACAGTTTTATTCAATTTTAATAGTAAAAAAAAGAACTAGTTTTCATACAATTTAAACATTGTTGGTATAATGCACTAATAAAGAAATTTATCTTTCATCTTTATTGTTTATTAAAAATATTTTATACGTCGCTATATTGTTTCAAAGTTTGTTTAAAAATGCAAGCTTTTTCCACTAAGATAGTTGTATAAAAATCAAAGAGATTTTTTAATTCTCTAAATTTATTTGATAATAAATATTGATTATAATATTATAAAGGTAAAAGTAAAAAGTAAAATATAAATAAATACATAATATATGAAAATTATATTCACATATTAATAACATTGGATTAAGGAAAACAAAATAAGTTTGTAAATCCATTCTTTTAATAAATAGTCATCTGTAATATGATTTATTTTAAAAGTATTACAAATACTTTAATAATTTACTTATAATATTTAAGCTATTTATATAAAATTAATAAATTGATTCAAAGCATGTATGATATGATATTGTACGTTGTTTTACATTTTTTAAGATTTTATAATATATACATACCATGGCCATTGATCGATATATTATTATTTCCAAATAATTATAAGAATAATCAAAGTATTGCCGTACCTTTCAAAAAAGCATAATGATCAAATTGCTAAATTAATAAATTTTAATTAAAAATTGGCAATCATTGGTTTTTTGAAAACACTTGGAAACGCATGATGAACAATTATATCAATCTCTAAACAGTTTGACATTCTGAATAACAGGTGATGTGCGTATCCAGTTGAATGCTACAGTACGCTTACCTTCGGTGAGTACCACTACTGCCACTCTCGGCAGTTGCACTCTTAATATAACGGCTTCAGCGACGTCAGCCGGTGGCTCAGAGTCGAGCAAAGGTCTTCTCGGACCTCGTAACAGTCTCAACGGGGGTGGCATTGTGAGCGGGCATCATTACGGGGCCGGGATTAGTGATACCGTCAACAGAGATGAATCGCCCTGGATACCTATGTCCTTGATGTCGGCTTGCCCCTGGGAGTGCGACACCACCTATTTGCCGGAGAAGGATGTGGCGCGGCTTGCGGAGGTACGCAGACTCCTGCAAACCTGCGGCTGGTACCACGAGGGATTGAGTTGGCAGCAAAGCGAAAACCTTCTTAAAGATGCGCCTGTTGGCAGGTGGCTTATGAGGGATAGTTCCGACAGCAGGTGAGCGAAGCGTGGTATGGGCTCCTAAAATTGTGCCAATTCAACTTTGTATAAGTTGTCCGTTAGGAGATAGAATTGAAATTTGAATATCACGCGTGAAAGTACATGTTGGTGAAATAGTTTCTGATCTGAATATTTATATAATAATATTTTAACTTATATTTTTATGTTATTCAATAAATCTATTTACATATTTCAATAAATATATTTATTTTATGCGAGAATGGAAACCCTTTCACGATCAATAAGATTATTGATTTGGATATCAATCATTGAAAATATTTTTTTATTCGCAGGTATACATTTGCAATATCTGTTCAGACTGCACGAGGTCCAACATCAGTACGCGTGTTTTACTTCATGGGGAAGTTCCGCCTGGATGCGGAGCCCCGATTAGCTCTAACAATGCCCCTCTTCGACTGTCCAATAAAAATGCTAGAATACTACTGTGAGTACTCAAAGCATGTGGACGATCACCGTCAAGAGGTTTGGCTCGACTATAGTGGCCAGATCTATTCACAAATCTACTTGTCAGAACCTCTCGTAAAGGAGGTTCGCTCACTCTCTCAACTTGCACGCATTGCCGTCAATCAAGGGAGTGCGCGCCTCGAGAAAGACATGGAGAGGCTTCCACCTGTCATCAGAAACTATCTTAAGGAATATCCGTACACCTTGTGAGAGTGATAGGCGTTTATTTATGTATTGGTACAATATTTGTTTTTCGTTTTGAAAAGTCCCCTGTATGTTTAGATAAAGATAGACTCTTACTATTACTGACATTCATATCAACGTTATTTCTTACATTCTTGTTTTCGGTCATCTTGTTATCTAACCTTTAACAGCGAATACACAAAGGCTAATTCATTTTTTAGCGTTACTCTACAATTTGAGGATGTCATAAAATAGCAAAATAATCATAAAGCGCGATTGTCATCTATTTTCTATTTTTATGTGTTTATACTAATAAATACTTCTAAAAATTGTCAAAAACGTACAAGTATAGGGAGACGTCGCCTTCTTACTAAATGTAATTTATAAGATAATAGAATATTACATCGGAAGAATTAAGTGAAAATTCTTAACTTATTTCTTTTATATGAATTAATACATCGAAGTATCGTTCCAATAGTTTGTATTAAAACATTCGATTTTACTTTGTAAATTTTTCGTGTGGTTTTTCTTAAGAACCGTGTTATATTTTATTTATTTGTATGAGCTAGCGACATGGAAAGAGGGTGTAAGAATTTTAGAATCTAATGTATCGAAAGACTGAAAGCTTAAAATTTAAGTTGTTTGTACAGAAAAAAGATTAGTTATTACATGTAATGATTAGATTAGAATTGCAGAATGCTCTAAGCACAAGTATATTTTAATATTTTAAAAAATAATATCTTACATTTGATACTTTCGATATTTTATTTTTCCCAAATTCATAACCCTCTTGCCTAATATCTTAATGAAAATTATCATACTTAGTCTAGTCAAATGATAAACGATGTAATAAAATGTAATAAAACGTGACATATTAGGTATGAACAATCTATTTTTATTTTTTATATTACAAATGGATAATACAAGTTTTGTTTAATAAGTAAATATTGATCATCCAGATGTAATAGAAATGTATTTGGTTTCATTACTGATTACATAAAAATAGAATTTAACTTATATCTTTGAGTAATTTTTTGCAGCAAAAAATACAATTATTTGTTAAATAAATTTGTATAACTTTATTACGCGTATTATCAAATATTAAGATTGTATGATTCTTTCAATGAGATATATTTATTTGTTTGGATAAAAGCAAATGGTGTTATGAATTTAGCACTTCTTTAGTATCGAAATAAAAATAAAAACGATTTGTTCACGTAGAAAAAAAATATTTTTTGAAAATTTAATTTTATCGTAATTCGTTCATAACAAACTAACGGATTAAAATAAAAGAAAAAGTTTCATAATAAAATACTTTTTCCCAAACAAATAAGACTAGCATATATTGCAAGATCATCTGCTAAGTATATAATTATTAAATATCTAAATTCTGTCTCGTAAATGAATTGTTTCGGCAGCGTTTTGTAAAGAAAATTAATTGCCGGTTCAATAACAATATCTTCTGGAATTTTAATGCATACAAAAATTTTATTTGGAAGATTAATACTTTTTATTTAGTAAAGTAAATATTTTAGGATATATAAACAGCTTATATTTTCCATTAGAAAAATCAGTGATATGCGACTATATACAGTTATATATTTAATTAAAAAATTATAAAATTAAAAATGGAATTATATAATTTTCTAAATGTTAATAAAATAGATAGTTATAAAATTTCATTAATAGAATATATTTTATAACATCATACAATTATAAATATATATTTTTTTAAATAATTGTTTTGAAAACATTTATTAAAGCAGAGATTAATTCATGAAATTATAAATAATTTTCAATATATATAGAAATTGTTTGGTTAAAAAAAAATTTTTGGTATTCTAAGTAAAAAGTAATGAATTTATTTTTATTTATTAAATCGACTACTTTTTTATAAAAAATAAAAGTAACAAAATTTTGTATCAAATAATATTTAACTATATATTTTTTATTAAATTATTGTTATATAATAGTTATCATTGAATTATCAAAATTTTCAAGTATTGTGAATCATAAAAAGAATTATTTATTTACATATCTTGTGTTAATTGAAACGTATACGATTATTTTTATGTATATAATTATATAAAAACTAATTCTAAATGAAAAGAAAGTATAATTTTAATGAATTTTAAATTATTTGCAGAATCTTAGCAAATAAGAAATATAGAACATTTCACTGGTCAAGAATGACAGATATTTAAGATCAATGATTTGTCTTTTGATGGAAATTCTGTATAATGTCGTAATTTACTGTACTTTTCTTTTTCTTATATGTTCATTTATAAATATGATTGGTTAAAGGCGTTAAATTATGAGGCCTTTAAATTTAGTCATGTAAGTACGATATGCATTGTATTTTTTGTTATTGTGTAATTCGTAAATACTGGTATAAAATTTTACCAATTGATAAAATAACATCAATAACAAAACTTAATAATATTTCATCAATATTATTAGTAAATTTTTTCGTTTGTAAGTCGTAGAATATTTATCGTATTCAGAAATTTGACGATTACCAAAATAAATGAATTTATTTTTATTGGTACACAAAAACTCAGCAAATGGCAAAATAGCATTTTATCAATTGATATTTTTGTGTTTATTATTCTATTTGCTATATGTGAATTATATAATAAGAGGATTCATATGATTGACATAATGAAAACAGTGAAATTGAAAAACTTGTATGTATTGTGTGCCTTTGTGTCGTATAAATTGACTCATAGAATATTAAAAGAAACTACAGTAATTGTCTCTATATTAGAGACGATAATATATATTTATCGTACCTATAATTTCAAGCTTCGTACTTGAGGAGCAAGGTATAATTTTTTTCAAACTGCTATTGTAATTAATATATGAATTTTTAGTTTTTTTTTCTCTCACAAAAGTTGCCTTTTTTCATTAAAAAATTTGTAAAATATTAAACTGTAAGTGATGCATTCAGAAGGTGAATTATATAATTTTGCGTTATAGCTGGTCATTGGTAAGCCGGACCAAACGATGAGAGACTGATCAGGCCCTAAACTGCCAGTTTTGATCGATAAAACCGATGTTTTCTTTGTAAATTTGCGAATGTAAAGTCGGTTACTTCGATAAACATTATACTTTATTATAGCAATGAAATGTGTATAAATGAGGTAACTTATTAAAGAACTATTTATTATATATTATTAATGTTCTTATTTCCTTGCACTTATTATTACCTTATTTCAAATTAATGTTTATTCTTACATTAAAACATATTTTTTGTAAACAATATGTGAATTATATTTCTTGAATTTAATTTTATTTATAATTTTTATTTTCGAAACATTTTCATAAATTTTTTTACATAATTATAATTATGTGAATTCAAATTAATGTATATGTCTGCATTAATTTGTAGGTATTAGTTTAAAAATTATATAAATATACTTATGCAAATGAATAATATTCAACACTTGTATTATTTTAAATTTAACTGTTCATTATTATGTAAGAATAAATAATGTTATTTAAATTTGTCTGTATGATAATATTTTACTTGTATATATAAGATTAATGTCTATACAAAATTATATGTTTTATGTTCTGCGTTTGATCTGACTATAAAAATGTTTATAATAAGATGAAATGTTTTGTAAGTTATGTATCTCATTACGATTTTTCAAAAGTTGTACAATTTTATACGACAGATCCAACAAATTTGCTAATAGCTGCTTGAAATTGATGTGCTCTTTGAACTTGTTCAGATCTGCAAAGAAAAGAATATATTGAATATATAAAAATTTGTAAAACTTGAATCTTGCCTTAAAATTGAAATCTATCTTATTGTAAATGTTATTTTTTGTAATGTACATGGAAACAATGATGAATTAATTTAATATTAGTAATTAATTAAAAATATTACAATTTAATAGATTCTATGTAATTTCATAATTAAAATAAATAGGTGTAAATTACAAATACTCAAACTTTTTGTTTTAAAATAAAATTTAGAGTGGTTTTCGTTTGCATAATGAAATGTTTTTAAAATAAAATCTATATAATTTAAAAGAACAACATTTAATGAACAGTTTTTAAATAAAAGAAATTTTTATAAAGTTTTAAAATATTTATGAAGTATAATAAACAGTTAAAAAAACTAAAACATTAAAATACATACTTGAAATCATCCAGTTCTCTCGTTTTTTGCATAATAACGTTTTTTAACTTTTCGATTTCGGTTTCCTTCACTCGAAGTGATTCTACATGATTAATTTGTGCTTCACTTATTTGTGCATACAATCCATTTACTTGAGAAAGCATCTTTTGGACTTGGTCATTTTGTTCTCGAATTCTGGCAGTTTGGTCTTGAAGTTCCGATTTCAAATTACATGATCTTTCTTTCTCCAATTGTAATTCCATTTTTAAAGCCTCATATCTTTTCTGTGGTTCTATCGATTCTTCTTGAAGTTTTATTACTTGTTTTTGAAGGTAAGCAATTGACTTTCTTGATTCTTGAAGTTTCTCTTCCAGTTTCTCTCTCTCCTCCTTTGATTTATGTAAAGCTTCTTCAATTTTCATCGTCTTAGCTGCAAATCTTTCATTTTCATCTGCTTTCATCTTTAATTTTGACTGCGACTCGACTGTTTCTCGGAATTCATTTCTAAGCTTTTGCAAATGCTCTTGGCATTTTTCTAAAGCTTCTGTAGACTCTTTCAAAGTTTCTTTTAAAGTGTTAATTTCTATCTTGTAACGATTTTCTTTTTCTTGTATTTCCCTTTTTATTCGATGAACATCAGTTTTACATTCTGATATAGTATCTTCATAATTTTGTATAGTGGATGAAAGTTTATCTTTTATAGATTGAATTTCTAAAGTAGCTTTTCTCAATTCTTTTTCATAAGCACGATTTTTGGCATCTATTTCTTGTTTTTGTTTTAAATTACTTTCATATGTTTCTTCTAAGTCTTTGTAGGATTCTTTCCAATTCTTTTCTAATTTCATGTGGACTTTTTTCAAGTTTTCAATATCTGTAGTTTTTTCTTCACGAATATTAGAATTTTCGTCCTTAACACGTTCAAGCTCAGACTTTATTTCTTCATTTTCAGTGTGTATTAATTTAAGTGCTGTAGTTTTTGATTCTAAATCACTTCTTAAATGATCTATAGTTGCTGATCTATCTTGTAAAATGTTATTAAGAGCTTCCATTTTTTCATCAATTTCTGTAAAATTATAATTTCCAGTATCAGTATTTTTTGAAATTCGTATTAATGTTTTATTTTTTGAACCATTTTTATCATCATTTCTTGAATTTTCTGAAGCAATATTATTTAATTCTTCAATTGATGTTGTTGGTCTTTCTTTCCATTTTTTTTTTGTTTGTATTCTAGATTTTATTTGGAAAACCCCATCATCTTCACTTGAAACTGAAACTGAACAGATATTTTCTTTTAAAACTATTGGTGTTTCACACAATATTCGTCTTTTTTTATTTTCTATTATTTGTTCAGTTATAGCCGAATGTATATCATTTGGTATGCAATTTCCTTTAAGATTTAAAGATAATAATACACGGTTTGTTTGAATACCTTGTAAAATCTTTTTACCACCATTCGTACCTATATGAAAATAAAATATCTATTAATAATACTTAAATCATGTCAATATAATTATGATATTGTAGAATATTACCTAAAGAATTCCAAGCTAAATCTAATTTTTTTAAGTTCTTATTGCGTGTTAAAACTTTGACAAGTGGATCTGCACAATTTGTAGATATTTGATTATATCGAAGATCTAACTCT
The DNA here is from genome assembly GCF_000503995.2 of Ceratosolen solmsi marchali. Lineage (NCBI taxonomy): Eukaryota > Metazoa > Arthropoda > Insecta > Hymenoptera > Agaonidae > Ceratosolen > Ceratosolen solmsi. The sequence goes on along the minus strand of NW_011948412.1, from coordinate 23,249,745 downwards.
TCTAAACAATTATTTTTTGCTAAACCATCACAAAACTTATAAAAACAATCAATCTGTGATCCTAAGTTGTTCCATTCGATATGTATAATTTTAAGAGTATTATTATGAATTAACATTTCACCAAGTTGTTCAACCAAAGGACCATTTATATTGTTACCCTTGAGATATAATGATGAAACACTTGATCCTTCAAAAAGTGCTTTTAAAATATAGCTTGATCCTTTTGGAATCAACATACAATCACTAAGATTCACCAGCTTAATAATAGGACTTGACGATAACACTTGACCAATAATTTTACATAAACTAGCTATTATAGATGTGTGAGCAAGTTGTAATTCTCCTGTCGAACTAAAAAGAAGCTTTAAAAGATTGCCAATGACTTTTATGATTGTATAATTATAACCTAATTATTTTGCTTATAATTTTTTACTTCTATATTATTATATGCACATCTATTTTAACTAGGTATAAATTTAATTGCTTTAAAAATAAATTATAAAAAATTTATTGATTATAAAATAGTATACATGAATTAACTGTGTATTATGTTAAATAAAAACATTATAGAATTATGTCATTAAAATTTCCTTGAAAATTTTTACTAAAAATTAAAATTGACAAGTTATTTCTCATTTCAAGAAGTATCATAAAATTCTCGGTTAACAATTCGAAATTTTCCCGCTAAATTAAAGGCTTAAAATCACCAGCTTGTTTTGAACGCCTCGATAATTTCTTGTTCAACAAGGATTCCTTGTTTTTGGCAAATTTGTAAAAACAGCTCGGCATCGTCCAGCATTTTTGCATATCGATTAATTTTTCCTTTTTATCCTTTTTTATCGTTACCTGGACCGCAACATAAACCACAACAAACTAAAACTTTATTTCCAGTGTGTTGTAACAGAAAAACTGGGTAAAGCGCCATCTAAATAGGTATGAGAAACTTGATTATCAACCCTCGATAAATGAAACAAATTTTAATACCATTTCTTCATTAGAATTTTATTTAAAATATATTAAATATTTGTTATTTCACAAAACGCTTATTACATTTATTACATTATTTATATAAAAATATAATAAATTATTTAAAGAATTTTTCGCATTAATGGATCTATTCGTAAAAGTACAGGATCATCGACATACTTCATATCTTTTGTCATGAACCCCATTAAACCTGAAAATTATTATTCTACTGTTTATTTTTTTATTAAGAGAAACAATATTATTTTCCATACAATTATATACATCTCACTATATATGTAAATTATAAAATGATTTACAAATTTACAATTTTTATCTAAATTAAAATAATCATATAGATATATTGTATTTAACATAAATAAGCTTTCTATACTGTTAAATTTTAAATAAAATTTTGTTATTCTAATTAGTTTTATATACAAACCTGCAAATTGAGCTTTGTGAATTTCTCTCTCTAATCTTTGTTGTTGTTTTGCACATAAACCTGTAATATGACGTCCATACACTCTACCAGTAAATCGACTTTGAAATTGAGATAATAATCTGACATTTTTATAGTCAGGATGAATATCATATTTACAAAAAATACAAGATTTCCTTTCTTTTAGAAATGGATTCTCCATTTCAATGGGCTAAAAAGAATGTATTACAGACATTAGATTTCATACTTTATTAATACATTATGAAAGAGTATTTGTGAATAATAATTACTTCATCATTTTCTTTTTCCACAATATTTTGTGGTCTTTGTCGACTTGTACAAATATTTACTTTAAAAAAGATTAAAATTAGTTTTAATAACTTTTAAATAATATAATATTAGAACGCACAATACAAAAATTTGTATAAATATGAATACTAAAAATGAAAACTAACCTCTGGAATTATTTACGTTCCTAAGTAGGCAAGTAGTCTTATTATTTAATACACGTGAATAAATTATGAAATTCATTATTGAATACAAAAATGTATTATAAGTACTTCTATATAGAATATATTTAATTATAATGAACTTATCACGTATAACAATTTGGAATAAACATTCCCACCGCTTATCAAACGATATAGATTATTATATCCAATTACGATGGCAGTACGCAAGTTTTATAAACGCAGTGCTGCCAGTTTTATTCCGATATAAATTGGGTTTAGCTTACATTGTGTATATAGAACTAATTCTCATTTTTGTATATTGCTTGAAAGTAAATCGGTGAGTTTTTTTAAAACTTGCATGATTTACGAAAACATAAGTATCAAATAAAATAATTAGTATTTTATATAATTGTAGTTAAAATGTATTTGTTAAAATTTATAAACAATGTTTATATAATCGTATATACTACAGTTGATGTACTACAGTACTTTTGCTCATAAATTCACAGTTTTGCTCATCGAATAAGACTTCAAGATCTTCTCTTGTTCAATTAGAACAAATAAGAAAAATACAAATCATCAAAAATACCCACTAATAAATAGAGAAACTTACTTACACACTATAGATCTATTAATTTAAAATTTGACACGTTTGTAATGTTTTAATGTTTTCTCTATCCATTTATGGATAGAAGCTACTGGCAGTGATAGATTCAAATGTTCAAATATTGTCCGTCGTTTTCAGTTAATTAATGCAAAAGCTAATTTAAAATAATAATTTAGCAATTTTAATTATAAATAATTTTTTATTATAAATAATAAATTATAAACAACCAAAAATAAATATTATTTATATCAGAATTACCAAAATATATGTTATTCAGAGCTTATATTATCATCATGATTCGGAAGTTAGGTCGGGTAGGCATGCCAAACCACACATACACACGTGCGCGTGCATGCGTGACACGCAAGACGGATGTACCCATCTCAAGCGTAAAAGGGATGTTGTAATTTGTAAGGAACATATATTTGTTTATGATTTTTTTTACCATCAGTAGCGTGTCTTCACGTATATTTATGAATTATTGAGGGATATTTATTAGTATGTTAGACAATATTTTTAGAGAGAAAATTTCCAAATTTGTTATAATATTTAGTCTATATTGAAAAACAATGCGATTTTCTTTCAATTATTTTTTGTTATTATTAATTAAATCTGCTACATGAAAGCAATAACTAAAGCAATTATAGAATATTTTGTAGAGGCTAATTTAGCGTTTTTTATGGAAAAAATATACTCTTTTTGTTGTTAATAAAAGTTGTTAGAAACAGATTAAATTTGTATCAACTATTGGTTAATACAGTTGTAATGGTACAAGTGTACTATTGAATATTTTTTGAGGGCAAAAATATCATATTTATATTTAGATTATAATAAAAAGTATGGACTTTTATAATTGCGTTATTAGGGATTCAAACGCAGAGTAATTGCTAGTGTATATAAAAGATGTGGTAATAATAAGGATTAAAAGAGTTAGGTATACGCAACAGGCATAAAGATTTCGAATGCTAAAGAATGAACATCTATGCGAATAACATCAACTTTTCTCTTATAATAAAAAATTCTGCTTAAGACGTATAGGTTCACAATTATGAAATGTTATATTAATTCACATGTAGCTATATACATATCTTATTTCTAATATATGTAACCGACTCATGAACCTAGATATTTTTATCAAATAAAAAAGAGTTAAACACATTTTCTATTAACCACCAAGGTTGATAGTTAAAAATACTATCGTAAGTGCAATTCTAATATTCATATATTATTATAATTCATAAATAACGAATAATTTCACAGTTTACTTTAGTTATCTGAAATTGTTAATATCAATAACATGCATGCAACGGTCGTCGTGACGTTCTAAGCTAACCAGTAGGCAATACAATGTACAAATAAAACATAATTTTTTTAAAATACCGAATTTTATGAAATAAAAGAGATGCTGGATCGACACATCATAAATGATATGATACGATATGAACATAAAGCAAATTTCCGTTTAGTATTAAGCTCGAGTATGTTTCTAAAAAATCGAAGCGCTATGCAATTTCTAAAATATTTAACATTGACAGCAAATTCTTTCAGTTATATTTGTTAAATTTTTATTTGTTTTTATAACAATTTAAGTTAAGGTGTCATAGTGTTCAATATATGCTATGTAATAAAATATGTATCTTAAAGCACACATTTTGCAGAATATCTGTATGTGCTTAGTTATAAATTTTGCAGAGTGTGGGAATCTGTGTGTACACGAATTAAATATGTTTCATTTTATTTCCTTCTTTTTGGAAGAAGCCGAGTAAGAGTTAGAAGATTTATAAGATGCATGTTTTTGCACTTTAAAAATATAATAATTTACAGTTTCCATTGTTCGTACATTTATCATGCTGCTTAAACTAGGGAAGGAAGATTTTGAAGAATTTTGCAAGGCATAAGCATAGGCTGATATCATAATAATATATGTTAGGTAAGTTGTAAGTGATCCTGATCAGCTAATGAACAATGTAATAGCAAAAAGTCCAGGTAGGAAGGACGTTTTAAAAAATTCTTTGTTTGCTGTACTTTTTTTTATTATTTCTAAATATTTCATTCTTATTTGAATCAGTATTTCTTTTTCTACTCAATCATTCTCCAAGCGATTTGTAATTGCATATATATATATATATATATATATATATATATATATATATAATTTCAATAAAATTTACCTATACATATAAGAGTAATTTAATACAACTTTATTGTACTCCAATTCTTTCTTATGATCGAGAAAACTTACCGCAGTCGAATAAAGTATAATAATTATAAATAAACTTTGAATTATATCAATTAGTTGATTGGTACTTATGCTGTCGTTTTTGCTAATTTAAAATCATATATCTTTATATTTTTACATTTAAATTTTTTACAGAAATTTCAAGAAATTTTGCATACATTTTATCAAATCATTTTTAAAACTATCTTGACGTAAAATATTCTGAATATTGTAAATTATGATTATTTATAAATCTATTGATAAAAAAATTATAAAATATTTGGTCAATTAATTTTCGAATTCAGTTAACAATTATCAGTTGTGTTATCTAAAATATAAATAAAACAATTATAATAATATAAAAATTTAATTAATATTTAAATTATTATGAAAAATATGAATAACAAAACTATTAAATAAAACTTCATAAAGAGCACATATAGATTTATTAAAAGTTGTTATTTTCGTAATTATATACAGATTTTATATACAAACTTTTATTAACACAAAACATATATAAATAAAAATCATATTTAAAATATCAATATACAATAATAAAGTTTATATAAGTATCCCAAATAGATAATGCATTTTTCAATATTAATTTCGTTCTTTTTAATCTGCAGTTTAGCAATGCCTACAGGTATTTTTGTTTTAAAAACAACACACAATTTTTTTTATATTAAAGATGTTTAGAATTTGACCTTTAAATGTTTTATCTTTAAATTTAGGAAGAAGAGAACTTACATTTACAAAGGAGAATTGTCATGCATGTTGCAATGGTATAAAACATATTTTTAAAATTTAAACATGAAAAAATCTCTACAAAATATATTTGTTAAAAAATATATTGTATACTTAAATATTGTTTATGCTGATAATTATTAACTCAATTTATTTTTATCATAATGTAGAAGCATCCTTCTAATTATTTCTATAAGAAATAAACATAAATAAAAAAAATTATTATTACTACACAAGTAATAAATAATAGTCTAAGGTAAATGTAAATTAAAGAGATTTTATGTTTATGTACATGAAACATCTATAATGAATCTATAGCAATAAACGAAAATTTAAATATACACATTTTAAAAGATTACTGAATTGAAATAAAAATTTATATATTTTGCTTTATCCATTTTGCTATATTTAATGCGTGTATTATATTTAATGAGTTGGCATTGTGTATAAAATCTAAATATAAAAGAATATAAGAATGCCATCAAATCATAAAATTCCTATATTAATTATTTATTATAATTTGTTATTATGTTAAATTAATTCGTTTCGTATTTAGCTCTAAATCTTCCAGAAGAAATAAAAAATAATTGCAACTATTCGTGCATCAAAAAGTATTCATGTAAGTGGAATAAAATTTAAGTACTTTTTAATCTTGTATATATGGTAACAAATACAAATAAAATCAAAACAAAAATCATACTAGAATTAAAATTTTAAATAAAAATAATAGTTTCATTTCAAATATATAAGTTCAATAATAATATATTCAATAATAAATTTATTGTAAATTGATAAATTAATTCGTCTACATTGAAAAAAATAAAACACACAATAAATGTCTTTTTAGAAGATTTTTTATTTTTTACATACAAAATAACAAGGTAAATTAATTTAATAAAGGAACAATTAAATATAATATCAATGTTATGTTGATAAAAATTCCAGCATAAAAATCCAAATTCCAATATTATAAAATTTTTAAATAAGCAAGTTTTGAAATTTAATTTTAATATTTATTAATAAAACATCATTATTATTACTGAATTAGAAATTATATAATATTTTTCTATTACACTACCTTAGTACAATAATAGCTATTTCGTAATTCATTAAATAATATGAATAATACTTTATTTTAAATAGATCCTTTCAAAACGAAATTGATTTCACAATTCTTTCACATACTTATTTATGGTGGACACTTTTCATAAATTATATGACAAATTTGTTTACCTATTACTAGTAATTATCTCACCAAATATCGGCTGTTGTATTATAGTTTATATAATGTTTTTATTATAAATATTTTTTTACCGGACACGGTTTTATAAACAAATTATTTTATGCATAAATTATTTGTAAAAGTTATTTTACAAATATTTTATTTCACTTTAACGTTTATTAAAACTCTTTACATATGTAAATAAATTTTATTTACACCATACTTGTTTTTTTTTTACCTATATGATAAATTTATAACGACATAAATATAGGGTTTTTTTCATTTACAACAATCTATACTATAAAAAAATAATATTTAATAATTATTATAATTTAGAAATATTTTGAAGACCCGAGATTAGGAGGGCCATCAAATATTTATCCTTATTGATTTATCAATATCGTCGGCATAATAATATAAATTTTTTTATATAATTTGATTTTTTTATTTAAATAAGATGAAAATTAAGTTTTCGTAGTATTCATTATAACATTCATTATAATATCAAATACTGCTAATTTAGATGTCATGAGTTATGATCCAAGTAAATATTGTTATTGAAGTCTGTTATTGAATTTTACATTTTTTACAAAGTATTATGTAATTTTATTATAATTAAGTTATTTTATATTTAACGCCAGTAATATAATATTTTTGCTTATGTGATGAATTTAATTTATTATTTAAGAAATTCATTATCCAGGTGTATATTTAATAATATACATTAATAATAAAAGCATAATTCAAAAGCACAATAAATTCTATTCTTTGGAATTGTTGTTAGATTTTGATCTTGATTATTATCAAATATTCTGCTAATATTAATATATAAAAATGTACAAGTTTGAGATTGCAGTATCTGTTTTATGGGACTATTGTATGAAGTAGGTATTTTTTGATATGAAAGACTACGAATTTCATTTTATAACATTTCAATTTATTCATTAATAAATATTTACTTTACTCAATCTAATTACTTGTTTAAATATGTAAATTGATTTTTTTTTTAAATTATATTTATTTTCATTTTTATTTAGCACATATTAAGTATAATTCAGTACGTGATTGCTTAAGGGGTTGTAATAGTAAGTCATTCATTTTTTATGATATATCTATAAACAATTATACATAATATTTTAATATTTTATTTTTCATATTTTATATACGCGTCTAATATAATTATAAGAAAGCTTTTATATATACAAATATATATAATATACGTATAATATACGTATTAAAATAATGTACGTATTAAAATGTGTTACAAAGCCCACACATGCGCGTGCACACACGCACGCATACGCACACAAAATAAACTAATAAATATCAATGTTTAAATGATTAAATATTTACATATTTATGTCTGCGTCTTGTTTTCATTTTCCATAATATAGCATTTATAAATTAAATTATTTACGTAATTAGTAGAATTAATTAAAAACAATTTGGACAATTAATTACTTAATGTTTATTAATGTTGAAAATGTTACAGAATATTTTACTCGTTATTTAAACAATTTTAATAGACTTATAATTGTGTATAGCAAAGAAACAACATTTATTAATTTTAATATTCAGAATTTTGATGCACAATTTAAAGCAAAAAATTTTATTTTTGCTTAGGAAATAAGAACATTGTTTGAAAGGTTCCTTAAATTAAATTTAAAAATAATTATGAAATTAAAATATAATAAAAAATTAATTTTTTAATTACATATAGTTTATTATCTACATTGGATATTCTTACGGTTTACATATTACATTATTATGTAATTTTACATCTTAAAATGTTATAAATACTATAATTTTTCCTACAGTTTTTATTTATTTAAACAAAATTTATACAGGAAGATAGTAGATTTAATATTGCATCAATTAAGTAATATTTAATAGATAATATAAAATGTATTTGATAATTAATGGACAGTAGTCCTGAAATTACTTACGCATCCAAAAATGGTTCTATTTTATTATATTATCGTTTCTAACTTCTTTAATTTTTATATTTTAAATAATTAAAAAAGAATTTCCTTTTGTCTTCTTAATAATTAATATATTAACGTTACATAATAAATCATATAAATTGTTTAATACTCAAATTTTAATTTAAATAGCAATCTTATTTAAATATTTTATTTCATATTTTCTCGAATGTAGTTATAGCACAAGAATGCAGAGATGGTTGCATTTCAGCATGTGAATCTATGTTCATAAAAAGTAACAGAATTGTATAATATAAATTATTCATTTAATTTAATTTCACGTTCAATTCTTTCAATTGAAATTTGTTTTAGAGAACTATAATAGAACAAGGATTTCAAGACCGTATTCATATTTGGGAGTGAAACATACAAACTAATAAAATATTTATATGTAACAATAACAAATAACAAATAATTAACTATTAATAATAATAAATACTTGTAACTATTAAAAAAACTTCTACGTATATTTTCATGTATCATTTATAAAATATTAAATAAAATATGAAAATAAATTTAGTTGTTTTAGTATTTATAAATTTGTATAATATTTAATTTTAAAATGTTTAAAATTTTAAATGAGAATTATTAATGGTAACAAATGAATTTTTTGACTTTAATACGAATTGTAAATATTATCTCAAGACAAATGAATAATTATTAAAAATTATATAGAAACTAATAAATAAGTAGAAATAAAACTCATCTAATAATTGTATAGATGAATATATTAATGATATGAACTTTTTATATTTCTGTTTAATTTGAAACATATTCTTAAATTTTAAGAATTAAACTTAAGTTCTTATTTTTTCATAATTCAATTTAAATAATATATTATAATATTTTAACATTTTTTCATTTTTATCAAAGTGATATTAATGTTTACCAACCATAAATAATTTATTTTATATATAAAGATTAATATTGGTTTCAAATTCATAGATAGTAAATTTTTTGAAAAACCATTTATTTATTTCTATTGCCCTTCTGAGTTAAGTGTCTGCTTAAATTGTATTGATTACCATGTATTACATAAGAAGACATAAGTGAGTAATAAGTAATATACAGTTTTATTTTATTATAGATAGAATATATTTGAACTATATGTGAATCATATTGATAAATATATATAAATGCATATGAATTTCGAAAATTGAAATATGATTCTATATTTATTATTTAAGCTTAATTGTTTTGGGCTAAATTAAATTTTGGTTTAATTATCAGATTAAAAATTTGGTTTACATTAATCTGAATAAAGAGGAATTATGAAATAGAATTAACAATATTTAATTTGTTTCTATTTCAAATATGTAGTGAATGACTGAGAAATACAATCTAATACATTTAAATTTTAAATTTATATATGTAAAATAATGCTAATAATATAATAAAAAATTTATTTTATATTTAAAAATTGAATACATTATTAATGCAATATATTATACTATTAAATATTTATTTATATATTTACTTATTTATTTTAAATAATTAGAATAATTAATTAATAAAGAAATTATTATTTACAAAGAAAACAGAATTAAAGTAATATATAGTTATAATTTAATATATAGTTTTCATTTAAGGTGCCGTTACAATTTAAAATATTGTTAAAATGAAGCCTTATATTTAGACATATTCTATTTTTATATTCAGAAATGCTTATTATTAATATACTTCATACGAACAATTTATGATGAAAAAACTTTAATAAAAGCATATCAAATATTTAATAAATTTTATTATTTTTAAAATTTCTTATAGCATTTACCATAATCGTAAATTTGTAATAGTAATTATATTAACAAAGTAATTATGCATATTTATTTTTTTTATTATATTGGGATAAAATAATTAACATATACAAAAATATAATGTCTGAAATATTGCATTAATTGTATAAATCACAATATGCAAATGCGTTAATTTAATTAAATATTGTATATACTGATATTTTTAATATCATTAAAATATTTTTATTGCAATATACTGGGAATATAATTTTAAATCAAGGAAAACAGATCTGAACAAAAGCCATCACGAGCATAAAAGGATTTAAGAATTTTTATTTATGCGATTAAAAATTGTTCAATTTTTATAGAAAGGGAGGTCATTTAAGTTTTAAAAGTTTATTTAAATTTCATGTAAATATTTAATCAATCCTATTTAATATCTGCTATTAAACAATATTGCAATATATTATTAATATACTATAGAGTTATCTAAATACAGAATATTTATTTAGCATTAATTTAAAAAATATAATAAAGAAAAATAATAAAGGTGATTCAAAAGAAAATTAAATATTAGGAAAATTATATTATTGTCCAAATTTATTTGGCATAATATACCAATCTTTAAGTCAGAAATATATAGGAATACAATTAAATAACAATAATTGTAAAAATTCTAGTTTATATAAATATATAAACTCAAAAACTTTTAAATAAATATTTTTAATATTAAAATAAATATTTATTTTAATCTTATATTTATATTAAAAATAATTAGATTAATACAGATAATTAATTAAAAAATAATTTAATTTGCGAAGTCATAATGAAAAAAGTTTTAACATTATTGTCATTTTAAAATCTCGTACGTACACGATCAATATGGAAATTAATGATTTAAATTCTATTCTAGAATTTCTTATTTACGCAGATTTACAATTTTTTAAATTAAATTATTGTAATTTATCTTCTAATATAAATATTTTAGAGAATGTTAAAGAAAAAATGAAATAAAAATATGAAAGCCTTAGCTTACTGTTATACAAATTTTAGTATAAATAATAAACTTACGAAGCAATTTTCACAATATCATAGATAATATTGAATTATCATAGATAAGTCATATTAAGTGTCAGTAACTATCAACAACAGTATTAAGTGACTTCATATAAGAAATAATTTTTGGTAAGAATATAATTTTCAATTTAGGTTGTAAATAAATAAAACTAAACTTTCAATAATATTAATGTAATAATTTTATAATAACATTATTATATTAATAATATATAATAAATTATTACTAAAATTATATAAAGAATATAATATTATATTAGTTAATATTTGAGCATCAAAAGAAGTAATAATAATAAATCTATAAAAGAATAAGTATAATAATTAAAATAGGGGAACTATAAATAATTGATTATAAATTTTTAAAAGTATTATTAATAAATAATACAAAACATTTGTAAATAAATAAAAAATTACACTAAAACATTGTTTTTTGCCGCATGTATTATATGTATTTATATATATATATTTTTTTTTTGTATTTTGCTTGTTTTTGGTGAAAATGTCATATGTATATATATATATATATATATATATATGTATAATTTACTTTGAAAAAAAAAACGCTTTAAATGACGCAATTACTGTACCGTCAATTGTATGCATTATATTTTCTTAGATGTGCAAATATATTGAACAATACTTTATATTTCGCATTCAAATATTAGAAATATTTTTGTGTTCTGAGAAAAAATAAAATCAAATGTGTAATGAATGAGATAAATAACCTAATATTGCAATTTAAAAAGTCATAATAAATCTATGATTAAGAGACTTTCATTCTTTTCTATTCGATATACAAATTCGAATAGCGATAACATAATATATGGTGAGTACATAGTATACTTACTTTAAAAGTAATTTTATGATATAATTATTAGTTATTAATGTCAATTAACTTTTAAGTTATATAAAAAATACTAACAACAAATCTATTAAAGTAATATATGATTGTAGTTTAAGCAATATATTAAAAATACTTTTGATAATAAACCTATTTATTTACTTAATAGTTGTATTTTTATACTTTAAAACATATTTATAATTGAATAATATATGAAAAATGTGCAGCATAAAATTCTTTTTGAGTTATAGTAAAACAATATAAAATATTTTAAAAAATGTATTGTTCAATATTAATTTTATTATTTTTATTCTTATTCGTAATATTTACTACAGGTATTGTAAATTTTTGTAATATTTATAATAAAATATGAATTATTTATATGTTTTAAATTGTGTAGGAGTAAAAGAACTGCCGTATACAAGAAATGAATGTCATAATTGCTGTAATGGTATGATATATATTTATTATATAATAACACATAAAAATTGGTTTAAAAATGTGTTAATATAATCGGATATTATACGTAATAGTGGTTTTGAACGATTCCAATTATTTATATCGCAATGTACTCGCAGTATAATTTTAATATATTTTTTAATTTTAAAAGTGTAATAATATTAATTCAAAGGATTAGAAATTTTTAATTGAAGATAAATTTTATATTATAGCAGAAATTTTTTTACATTGTTAAATTCAGATAACATATAGTTAGCTTGCATTAACAATAACAATAACAATATATATTGTTATATACATATATACATTTGAAATTCTGTACAAATGTTATTGATCGATTATTATAGCCTGTTGAACAGGAATTGAAAAGAATTTTAAATTCTAAAATAAAATGATGACACTATATATATACTAATATAGACAAATATAAATTATAATATATTTTTATTTAGATAATAAGAATCATAATTAACGTTAGTATGCTGATATTAATGTAATGTTAATCCTATAGCAAAATATATAGAATATAATGAAATATTTTTAAATATTTCAATAATATAATATAAATAAATATAAATAGAAGTTTTTATGTTACATTAAAGCTAAGAAATTTGAAGAGAATTTCATGTGCTTATCCAATTGGTATATAAATTATGAAAATTTCGTTTTTAATGTTTAGTAAAGATTCAATATTTTCTGATGGTATACCAATAGTTTCCTATTTTTATTTTTAGCCATGAAAATAAGTACTATTAGTAGTTTATTTATAAAGAAATTCGATTTTGTCTTTTTTTACGCCCCTTTCTACTTTAGAAAAAGTGCGCAAGTATTTAAAATTTATTCGGGAAATATCAACTCATCTTAATATTATTATTTGAGTTTGATATATATTATGATAATAAATGATAGTAAAAGAAAATTGATATTAATGTAAGTTTTTACTTATAAAATTTTCTCTTAATTATTATGAAAAAGAATTTCTGTATTTTAATATAGCCCTACTAGAGCATAAACAACAAAAGTGCCATTTGTCATGCGTCAAAAAGTTTTCAAGTAAGTGAAATTAAATTTAAAAGTACATATTTTTATATACATGTATATTGTGTTCTTTTATTTGTTATGATAATTGAAGTATACACATTCAATTAACTAAAACATTAAAATTATATAATAATTATACTTTCAAAATATTATTATACAAAACAATATTCTATAATATTATTTTATAATATATAATTTTATGCAAAATAAAATTTCTAGAAATTTAATAACAATTTATAATCTAATTTTATATCCATTTATGATGTTTTTTTATAAGAAAATATGAAATCAGAAGTAGTAAATACGAATTTAACTTCGAAGTTCATTGCGGTATTATACAAATTTTATAGTATACAATTTTCATTAAATCGTAACTTAATATTCAATAATTTATATATATTTTATTATTTGAAACTTAAATCATTCATTTATATTCTTTACAGAATATATTAAATAATTTTTTCTTGCTAATATTTTTAAATTCGATAATCACTAATATTTATATTTATCTAGTAACATGTTATAAATATTTTTTTTAATTATATATTGGATTTTAAAAGAAGTTACTAAAAAAGATAAAATGAAGCATATATAAACCTAGAAATTTGAGTTCAAGTGAATATTTCTTTCTACTCTTATTATAAAGCTCGCAAATTTTATGGGAATAATCTATTAAATTAATTTTAATCTTTGTGATTATAGTTTCTAATTATGTGATTTTATTTCTTTTTTTAAAATATCTAAATTTCTTTTCCTCCTTCATAAATATTATATTCTTTTCATTTATTTTATATTTTCCAGAATCCATTATGTATGATCTTAGACGTGAATGTCTTATAGGCTGTAATGGTAAGCCAACGTTTATTCGTTGTTCAATAGTATCATAAAAAATATTAAATTTGATGATTTTCATTCTTATAAAATGTACAAATAGTAAATGTCATATATTTCATAATTATATTTATTATAAGAATAATAATTCTTTTAAATATAAAACAATCCGGTTGAATTTTTAATGAAAGTTATGAGTTGGAAATACAATGAGTGTTTCATATTTATGGTTATATTGAATGTTATCTTTTAAGAAATTTGTAAAAAAAATAAAAAAAAAAACTTATAATAAAATAAAAATACTTAATGATAATATATCTTATACAAATAGTCGGAAATTCTTTATTAACTTTTTAGTTTTTAGAAAGGACACGAAAAATGATTTTCTAGTATAAAACTTGTACGGAACAATTAACCGAATAATATCATTCTAGTTTGTTACCTAGTTAGTATATGTAATTAAAAATTTGAATTTACAGAAATATTATGATTTTATTTATTTCATGTAATATAGCTATTGTGATAGAATGCAGAGCAAGTTGCAATAACGCATGTTTTCTTGTGTTTAGTAGTAAGTTATTACTTTAAAATTAAAAATTACTTAAAAATTAAATTCCTTATTAATAAAAATTACATTAATTTTTATAATTCAATTTTTCAATATAAACTAAAACATAATATTTGCTTTAGGAACTAGAAAACAAAAACGTTCAACAGCACCTCTAGATTTAGCATTGAAACTTTGAAGCTCTTAAAATTGCTTAAGAATACAATCATGTATAAGAATAAATATGTTTCTATACTAAATAAGAATAACTAATATGTATTTATGAATAAATCATACTAACGATCATATTAACGATCAAGATAAAATAATAACTATCAATGGAAAAAAATTAGCTGTGTAAAATTTTAGTTGCTGTACCCATCGAACTGTTATAATAACTGTAATTAATATTACAAAGCGAAGCAATATTATTATTTTATTTATTGAGCTATTATAAATAATTCATTATCCTCTATCAGTTTAAAATATTTTAAAAGGTTGCAATCCTTAAAGATTTCTAAAGTATTACGAAAAACTAATAAAATATACCTTCTTACAAATTCTGCTTTCTTATCATTATGATATTACACTTGTGTCGCCATTTTTGTTTATGCTTTTGTAACAAATTTTCTGTGGTAATTGAATAAGAGAAAATTTTTAAAGACCATATTTATATCCTAATAGATTTGTCTAAATAATTTCAATTAATTATACGAGCTAACATTCGTTAGTCCTCTAGGTTATTCACTCTGTATTGTCATTCTCATAAGATGAACATTCGTAGCTACTGTGCGAAATTGGATTTTTATGCTTAACTAATCGTCAAGCCAGTTAAAATAGCATCGGTGTTATAGATATGCAGGAAATCCGATAACGATATTAAGTAATTTTAATGAGTTATAACAAGCTAATTGATATTCTTTAATTATTATATAATTATAAGGTAGTGAAAATACAAAGATTGTATGATAGAAATTAAACATTAGTCTTCATAATGAATACTGAATATCCATTAATTATTATTTAGGAAAATGAATGTGAATGTAAATTATTTACCTATTTTATTAAGAAATAATTGGACTAGTTGTCTTTGAACTAAACCAAATTTGGTTCGACCTGTTTTTTAAAGAGATATGTTGAATATATCTAACATTATAGAAGAAACATTTAAAATAAGAGACATTAGAATAATTTTGAAGAAATTAAGAAAAAAGATAAATCCTTATTATAGGTATCTGTTCGGAATTGATGCAGTCCCATGAATTTCAAACAAAAGAAAGGTCATACGCGCTGTCCGGCGTACAGCATGTGCGCTTAGATTGGCACGCACGTGCGGACCGGGACGCGCACTTGAGCGAATGCTTACACACAAAACTCGGTAAGTCCGAGCAAGTTTACGACCAGAAATATAATATACTGTAAGATCATCCAAGGACTCCTACTTTTCTCTCGTCGAACATTCTCGAAGTTTCTACATTTTTCCTTCGACGCCTCGTGTAACAATTAGTGCAACAACGACGATGCCTTCTTGCCAGCTAAGTGAGCCGCCGCGTGGCTATATAAGGGACGCACGCGGCGCGCCTCCCTCTCTTGGTGAAGATACCTCTTGCTGAAAATCATCTCTTGCCGAACTACCCTCGCTCAACTGCGCTTGCGGCTAACATCTTGCCGTGACCGAACATAGTGAACCGATCTAACCATCTACCAGTAGAAGCCACGGCACACAGCTCTCGATCTGCCCTCAGCAGGACCGGCATGGAACGGTCGGTATTTTCAGCAGAGCCGCCACGGAACGAACGATCAAGCCTTCGGTTCGTGCGCGTATTCAAAGGGCTCATTTGTAATATCACTTCGCGCTCATTCAAGCGTAACTGCCGCTCAGTGTATAGTGTACTGTGAAGACGACGCGTAGCCATATATTGGGCAGCATAGTTAAGAATACACGCGCGCATAAGAATAAGAAATCGGCAGATTAGATAGTGATTACAGTGAAGCCAATGGAATAGTAATCAAAGGGGACATCAACTACACAGCATCTAACATATCCAGCCTGCAGTTCACCAGGTACACCGTATATTAAAAAATAAACAAGTCACATCTCTCACTAAAGTCGATCGGGCACACTTACGCTCTCTCGAACTGATCCCTCGACATCGTACAGGCCCGCTAGCAGAACCAGGGCACACTTACGCTCTCTCGAACTAACATTTCGACATTGTACAAGCCCTCAACAGCTGACGCAAGTCGCTATGCCTTAAAGCACATTGTCACACAAGGACAACAACAGATCGACTAATAAACTATAAATACAGATTGTTAAATCCTTCATGAGTTAGAAATCTTATCTTTAATGACTCTTTACCTGTAACTAGACACTTTTTTACCGCCCCATAAATAATTAAAGATACAATTGATTACGTAATATATTCCATTAAACATCTGACACCACATCAAGTATAACTATACATCCATCAAGCATACTTAATTCAAACACCATCCTCTCATGCTACCTCATAAGCATGATTGACTGACTACACCTGCTGATATTTACGACATCAGCATTGCCTCAACTTCAAGATACTCAGTCATATCCATAGAACTACAATAATCAAGAATACAAGAATACACTCTCACTACTTCAATTGAATTATTTCTCTTTACATCAAAGTGCAATATTATTATAATCTTTTACAATAATAAACATTGTTTTACTAAATAAATGATATTTTTCAGCCTTATCACTTATTATTTAATTTGAAGTTATCCTGCCGAGAGACTAATCCACTGAACTATTGAATTGATAGTTCGAGCCATAAACTAAACTTTAAAATCGAACAGTAACAATAATAGAATAATAGTCAATCATTATACAAAAATATTCATTTAAAAACAAAAAACCTTCAAGATCACAATGAAATCGCTACCTAATATGAGTTATACTAGTTATTGGTATTTTAAATTCTAGAAAAAAGCATTAGTAAAAATTTATTTAGGTTTAAATAGCAGGAAGGGTATACAGAGCAAATATACACCTATAAGCATGACGACCCATAATTATTATCTACAAGTTATTATTGATTACCTTATTCTTATCTACATTTTTTCTTGTCATACTATATATCTGTTATTTTATTTGTATATGCTTATATAAAAAAAAAATAATAAGACAATTAATTTTGAAGGCTTTTTAATATTAAATAGGTGTAATAATGTTTTTTTCTTAAATTAATTATATATTTAAATATATTAAATACTAAATATATATTTATATTAAATTTATGAATATCTTATTGCAGTATATAGCAAGTTATAATAAGTATTGCTAATCGGTAAAACTTTTTGACGCGATTGATAAAAACAATTATTTCGTGAAATTATTGTTAATATAATAATAATAATTTATTGTTTATTATATGAGACTTTAGTATCGCTACTACTAATCGCAATAATTTATATTGGCAGAAATGATATTTTATTACTATTCATTATGTGAATAATGATAATAATACATTAATAATAGTTTTGTTTTAAAATCATACGTAAAATTTCATTTTACAACAAATTCATAAGAATATTTAAAAATAAATCAATATTTTACCTCAAAACTTTTATATTGAATTGACATATTTAAAACCCTACTATTTATTTGACTTTTAATATAACAAATATAAAAGATTTATACAAAATTTAAATAATAACAATATTTAAATCTCATAACAACTATTACTGTTGAATTTTATGTTATTTTTAGCGTTTAAAAGTATTTTTAAAAATAATTAGTTCTATATAATATTTGACTTATCAAAAATAATAAAAATATACATGATGAATACAAGTGATATGAATAAAAATAAAATAAAATATAAAACTGATGTAAATATTTTCTATTTGTATATTTTATGTCAAAAGAATCACCCGAAGACTGTTATATAAGAATAACAGTATTATTTTTTATTATATAAAATGGAGTTTCCAGTACATTTATTATGGTTCTATTTCATATTCATTGTGGAAGGTAATCAACTATTTTTTAAAAATTCACATAATAATACTGTATTTATTAATTTTTATTAGCATTTTCAATTTTTGTAACAGTCGAAATGAATTAAAATATAAATAATTACAAGTATTAAATAAAATGATTAGCATTTCATAAATTAAATAATATTCTTATTATTTAAATTGAAAAATAGCTTAAAAACATTTTTTTACTATTTCAATTATTCAGAGTTGTTAATAATTACTTGCGTATATTTGAATTTGCGTAATAGTTATTTGAATATATTTACAATTTATTCGGCGAAGTTCTCAAACAGATAATCATTTTTAAATTCATTTAAGAGTTATTATAGAGGAATAATTTTAATTTATATTTAAAAATTAAAATATTAAATTATATAATAAATAAAATGTGAAAAAAATTATTTATATGAATTTACTTATATTTTTATTCTTTTGAATGTAAATCTTGCAAAACATCAAAGCGGACGTTGCAATCACTCTTGTTGTCGGAAATTTCATTGTAAGTAATGAAAAAAATTACAATAAAATACAATACAATACAATAAAATGAAATATATTTATTGTAGTTTTTAATATTAAAACGAAATTAAAATTACATATATTACAAAATATTTTTCAATTTTAATATAATTAGATTTAAATATTTAAGAATTTCTTAATTTATTTACATATTTAAAATGGCAAATAGATATATTTACTAATTATTTAAATAAAAATATATATGCTTTATGTTACTTAAATGAGATTGTCAATTTTAAAATTATTGACATAAAACATAAGTCATATAAAAATAAAAAGTTATTTATTTATTTAAAATAAATTTTCTTTATAATATCCATTAAGGGGATCAGATTTTTAATAATGTATATACATTGTTAAATATTTTTATTAATTGAGGTGAACGTTATGTTTTATTTTTATTACTTATTATTATTACTTTATAGCAATAGGTATCAGCTTTTAAGTCTTTGCAATCTTCTAAGACGATTTTCTCACTTTTTGAATTTCACTGTTGAGATAAGGTATATTATTACTTTTCAAGCGTACAAAATTTGCTGGTTAATTTTGCAGTTCTAATATTTATATAAAATAAATATATACAAAATTTGTAAAAATTTGTTATTATGTCATTTTAAAATTGCCACACAACTTATAAATAATGTATGTAAGTTAATTTGATATGCGAAATTTAATTTATTATACGTTACCTAATAAATTATGAGTAATATAATCTATTATATGATCTAATTTGTTATAAATGAAAAATGATCATATCATATTAATAACAAGCGAAGATGACGAGAAAAATGAAAGATGCAGGTAGACCATGGATTTATAAGGATTTTACTACACATGAGATTTTACTACACATTACAAACAAATGAAATTCTGCCCAGTTGTTTTTAATGTTACAATAATATAAAATTATCGATTATATACTTTTCGTGAGTTCGTTGGCCATGTTTTCTTATTATCCATTGCTATTAAAATAGATGTGGGTCAAGAAAGGAGGTTCACATACATCTCAAACTTTGCAGGCTCTTACATCTTGATCAGCTATTTTAAAATTATATTTACAATTTTGTATGAAGATTGTGCAAATAATGAGTTAACTGCAGTTATTTTTTTTTTTTTAGATTTGTTTAGCATTTTGTTTTTTAATTTTGTATGAAGATTGTGCAAATAATGAGTTAACTGCAGTTATTTATTTTTTTTTAGATTTTTTTAGCAGTGACGAACTGAATAACTTGATTGTAAATTGATTGTATTTTATTGAACATAAAATGTAGAATTTCAATCTCGACAATATAAAACAACTGCATTATTCTTAAGAAAACACTACATATAAACATAGTTCCAAAATATTCTTGGTACAAGTTCAATTTTTTTTACTTAATCATTTTGAATCGAGGGTAAAACATAATATTTTTTAATAGTCAGTATATTATTTGTATTATAGTATTATTTAATATATTATTATATACTTAATATAAACTATATATTATATACTTAATATAAACTATATATTATTTATTTAATATAAACTATATATCGTATAATTAATAATATATTAAGTATTAAATATTACTTAATTATAATTAATTATAAATAAAAATGACTTAGAAAAATATATTTATTGTAAAGCAGTATTTGTGTGGGTACTTATAAATACTGTGAAACTCAGATAAATATGCTAAATGCGATATAATATTTTTAACGAAAATAGCTAGGAGATAGGTAATTATTACTATTACTCAATTATTTTCGAATTAGCAATACTTACAAATCTTATACAAAACTTTGATAATTAAAAAGTCAAAAACTCTAAAATATTTATTTAGTTGATTGAATCTTATTTAATTTATATGGTTGATTTTTTTCATTTAAAGTATATAAAGATTCATTTCGAGTATATAAATTTTGAATAAAATTAAGTACCAAAATTTAATAAGTCAATCAATAAGTAAAAAGCACTACTTTTTAATTTGTATATTACTTTAAATATAACAAAACAATAGATTAAAAGTTTTTTATCATTTCAATGTTTATATACTTTTAAACATTTATTTTTGCTAAAATATAAATTAATAATAAATTTAATAATAAAGAAAACCATATTGGAAATATATATTACTGTAGATTTAATGATTAATAACTTTATCTAATCTTAAATGATTTTGACTAACACACATAGAAAACTTTTTCATATAACATAATTGTTTTTTATTTGATTATACCTGTAGATTCCAAATTAAATATATTCAGTATAGAAATAAAGATTTGATTTTTAATTTTATGTGTGTTTTTATACAATGTTTTCTAATAATTCTGAAAAATATTCCAAATAAGTTAACTTAATTATATTTCATATTTATTGTAATTTAGGAATCATGAGGCCAAGCCAAAAGGTATTGTATGAATTGTATGGCAACCAAGTAAAATTGATTGTATGAATAGATATTCAAAAGGTGAAAAGTTTATTTTTGCTTAATTTTAATTTTCAAAAAATCAGTTAAACTGATATTTTATGTATTACCCAATAAGATTGAAAAAGGATGTTTATGTATTTACATTGAATATTAACGACGAATATTCTAATCTGAATGTACGTTAAAATCCAACTTCAATTTCGTAAAACTTACAGTTCATTTTCATATGATGAATGTTTTATGTATCTTAAATTCATAATTTTTATGATTATAGAATTAAAATAAATTTAATTCAATATTACATATGTTATTGTCTTATAAACAATAATAGACATTAATGCATCAGTGTAAATTGCACGTAATCTGTCGTTTACTCAGTTTTCAATCTAATTTTAAGAAATTGTTTGCAGTATAAACGGTACAGTATATACGGAAAATAAATTTTTCTTAATAGTTTAATAATAATTTTGTTTAATTTCATAGAAAAATTTTTTTAAATATTTGCAATCTAAATTGTGTAGAGTAAATCAAACCATTGTGAAGTCATGTTGTGATATGAACTTTTATTGTAGCTATGATGAATTCGAAAGTTCTGAGATTTTAATTTTTGCTAGTATTTTTTTAACTTAAAAGGATGTCTTATAAAGATATTCATTTTCCATATAATATGAATACATATTTTGAATCTGAAATTGGAAGAAAATTAAAGCTGTAAATCAATATCAAACTTAATGTGCATAGTATAAATACCTAAGTGCAGAATAATATAATTGAAGTTAGATATTCAATAATCAATTCATAATTATTGATCTCTTATGTCTATAAATACTTTCTATTTTATGATTAAATTCTAAAAAAGATTCTCTTCTTAAAGATTCTCTTTCACTAATTTCACAAAGAAATTATTAATCTATGGATATTAAATAAAAAACTATTAATCTATAAAAATGCATTTATTATTTTTTCAAAATCAAGAAACTTTTTATTTCTAAAATTTTTTAAAAATATTGCTTTTTGATTTTTGCTAAACATTTAATAACTATACTTAAAGCTCAATATCCTCATTATGCTTTAATCACTATGCACTCTAATTAGACGTATCTTTTTTGTAAATTAATATTTCTTAAATATCACATATTTATATAATATATATTCCTAGATCACATAAAAAATTCATGTTTATGTTCAGAACGTTTATATCAAGAATCAAACTAGTACCAAAATAATAATTTATAAAATCTCATATTGTATGTTTATTTTAATATACTTAATATATTAAATGTTAAATCAATATTTACTCGAAATTCAAACAATATAAAAAATAAGTTTTTATGTTTTACTAATCAATTATCTATTGAGTATTACAATATTCTGCAATAGATTCTACTACTGGTAATCAAAAGTACGCACATTCACAGTAATTACAAGATGAAGAATTTGATATTAGTTATCTAGCATTACTTGCTAGTTGATCTTAAAAAAAAAAAGTAGTTGAACTTCTATCGGATATCTGTTTATCATTTTTGCTACAGGTGCACTCTTCGTAGAGTTTCTAATGCATTTTAAAGAAATTTGAAAAACTACATTGTTTCTACAACATTATATTTGGAATCATTCCTTTATGACTTATTATTGATATGTTTACATCTGTACATATAAATATGTGAATAAAATCTAAGATTAATGTAAGCTGAAACGATATTTATAAAATATAGTTAAGTTTGTCGTATAATACTATAATATATTGGTTTTTAAATTTAATATAACGAGCGTGATATTTATAGAAAAATTACCCTTCTAACTTATGTATACGAGTATGTATTATTTTTTGATTTTCATAAAATTTTAATTGAGAACACATTACAAATTCAGAATATTCTTTAGGTAAATACTGCCATTTCACACCATATACAAAATATGACGAATAAAAATGTATAAAATAAAATTGACTTATATTATTGTACTCATAAACAACTATTTTTCAATATTGAAAAATTAGATTTCTTTTTCCAGCAAGATTTGTGTTATGTTATAATTCTTTTTAAAATATGTTGCAGATATATAAAATGTAAACTATTAATGCGTTAAAAATGTGTCAGAAATCGATAATTAATGCTTTATCGATAGTGTATTAATGCTAACGATATTAACTATAAGAACTGAAATAAATTGAACAAAATTTAAAACTAACTCAATGAATAAAATAAATAATTTCATACATTAATAATCAGTATGTCGTTTATCATAATTATATCTTCGAAAAAATTAAAATCATTACTAAATAACTACGTTTAATAAAATTGATGTACGTAATGAAATAAGTATGAAAAAATAAAACCATTACAATTTTTATTCTATTAATTTAATTTATTAAAGTATAATTTAAATAATTATATTTTAATAGAGTTGTTGTTGAAAGTAGATTTAAAAAAACAAAACTATTAAAAAAAATTAATTTTATTTGAAACGTTATATTTTTAAATATTTACATTAAATATGAATTTTAATTTAATATTTTATTTATACAAAGTATTGAATTTATATACATGTTCTAATACCTGTTTGTGCATGCGCATGTGAAATTAGTGTATATAAAAGCTATTTTTAGTTTGGACGTTTATTATCAAATATTCCTAATGCAAATATACGAATTTTAACTAAAAGTAGTGTAACATTTATTTTTATAGAATATGAAGGTTCTACTACTTATTTCATATTTCCTTTACTTTTTATTATTTGCTGAAGGCACGTAACTATTAAAATTATGTTTATAAATATATTGTTTTATACTTATTTATCTTTATTGTACAGATGTTAAATCTGTTTTTACAAAAGATGACTGCATTGCATGTTGTGAGGGTAAGATGTAAGCCACTTATATAAACAGTATCTATAAACAGTAAAATATCTTTTTACAATATGACATTTATTATGACGTTTTTAATATTCTTTTCAATTAGTATTAATATTTTTTTATATTAGTTCAAAATAATTTAACATATATAGTAAATAGATCAAAAATATTTTATGAATTATTAAACAAAAATTAAAATTTTAGAAACAATTTTTAAAATTCGAAAAACTTTGGTTTCATGAATTATATTTGGTAATTGAATACTTTATTAAATAATTTTTTTAAAATAGTTTAACAAAAATTCAATCATTGCATTTCCAAAAAAGTATAAATTATTTTTATTTACTAATGAAAAATAAAAAAAAATTGTAATTTGAAATTAAAAAAGTACAATTTAAGCCATGATAAATATTAATTGAATATTATATAATGTCGAATATTTTTATAGGAAAACTTTTTTAAATCTATTGTTTAAATATTTAATGCACATTTATATTTAGGTCTTGCTAACGATGATATAGATGTTTGTAAGCACTCATGTATAAAAAAATTTTCTTGTAAGTACTTATTAATTATATACATTAATTATATATTAATTATATAACAGTATTTTCATTATACATTATACAATAAAATTAATTAATAAGCTTATTTATATATTAAGTGATGCAAAGTAGATAAACAAGAATATTTACTGTCTATTTTATTTGTAAATATACGATTAGTATAAATATATCTTACTTGTCTTTTTTCTTGTATTCTATTTTAACTTCTGATACAACTGTACTTTGGGATTAGTGATTAAAAATGGACGAAAAGGCTAAGTTGAAAAATATTAATAAAAATATCAATAACGAAAGAATTAATTAGGTAAGGCTAATAATTATTATCCCGTGTAGGTATTCGATAATTTATAAAGTAATTTAATACAATTTTCGTTTATATTATGTAGATATTTTTAGACTTTGTTTTCAATTTTTTATTCTAAACTTGTAATTTGCTAAGATTGATCTTATGCGATAATTAGTATTTTTTATTTGTGTTTAGTTTATATTTGCACATCTCATGTAAAATATGATATATTAAATAAGCAAATAATCGCCTGCTACTTTTATGACTTTAAGTTTATTTTATCTGTTTTACATGCAATAAAAAATCGCGTTTGGATAAAACTTAGATTGTATTGACTAATTATTGTGTATCGCTTGGCTTTCATTTTCATTTCTTTAAGTATGAATGTTATATTATTACATTTATCAGATCTTTATTCTTTTATTTCTTAATTATTTGTTTATTATTGTTATTTTATCCACATTCAAATAATGTTTATTTGCTTATATATAATATATTTGAAATATACTATAAATAACTAGAAATAATATTTTAATTATTATTATGTACCTAATAACAACTGTCAATTGTCGTAAATTGTACTTTCAGTTTAGATTTATATAACTATAAAGTATAGTCCAGAACTTAAATTCTAAATTAAGTAAAATCAATACATGTAATTGACAATATTCATTTTATTTAATATTCTTCAATAAAGTAAGGACTTTGTGAAAATGACTTTTTCAATTATAACAATCGTTTTGTCAAATGTCAATAACGACCAATTAGTTGATCTTATCAATCTCGATATGAACATGATATGTGTTTACGTACACCTTACTTCTTCTTTATTTGATGAGCGTTAAGTCTTTTCAAGTATCTCTGGATTACAGGCGTGTAATCGTTGATTTTGAAATTCTCAGTTTATTTTGTGTGAAGGAGATATAGATGAGTGGTACTACAGTAGTTTCAGAAAAGTTAATATTTGCTTAATAATCTTTTATACTCTGTCTATCTACAGATTCTGTTTCATATTTTTCTCCTCTTAACAACCTTTATATTCTATTTCCTTCATTACATTTATTAAATTTTTAAATATAATAATTAATTAAATATAATGATTTCTTTTAAATATACTATAATTGATATTATTAGCCAGCCAAAACTTTAAAGGACGACCTAGTTGTATTTCAGGATGTAGAAGTAAGTTCTATATATATGCATTAATGTTTATATATTAATTTATTACATTTTTTTTATATTACACATATTATTGGATTAATTCCGAAATTCATAGCATTTGTTATTTAAAATATATGTTAATTGTACTCCATTCATAATTTAATTAAAATATTATAACACAAATGTAACATTAATAAAGGTTCATAAAAAAATTAATTATTTGTGTATTTTTTTAATTGAGTAAAATTAAATTTTTCATTTATATTAAATTAAAATATTTTTTTTAATTTATAATATTTTTGAATTAAGGAATTTTAGATGTTTGCAGAAAAGGATGTATCGATGATTGTATAAAAAGATATCCATATAAACTTAGTAAGTAATATATATTATTTATAATTTATCTTATATTATTAAAAATATGAAATACATCATTTATATTATCTTTTATAGCCAAGAAAGAAAGAGAAGCAACTAGATCAGATGTTCCAGAATATGTACAATAATTATAAATGTTATATTAATTATTTTAAATGTAATATTAATTCAAATTTCTATCATAATACAATTTAAGTTTTTGAAAAATCAACTAAATATCATTATACTAAATTATACATTCACTTAAAATTTAGAACGATAATACTTTTGAAAGTAAAAGGCCTGTAATTTGATAATTTTTAAGTTTTTTAACATTATTAAATAATTCGAACATTCTTTTGAAAATTTTGAAAATTCATAATAATCTAAAAAACCAATTTATATTAATATAACATATAAAATTATTTCTTATTTTATATTTCATATACTGCGTGATATAATATAAGTAATATTTTTATATAACAAAAATATGATAATATATATATTTATTTAGTAAAATTTTAATAAGGAAATAAATAGTTTTTTAGAAAGAGTTTATATTTCATCAGTACTTCACTCTCAGTTATATAATAATTCATTTGAATTACTATATGGTTTCGCAGTATTCATCTTCTATCAATGTGTTTTTTCATACTATCATTGCCATTTAATGAGATATAGCGCGAAAGATTGTACCTGCATGTAAGTAAAATTAGTTTATTATACTATAAAATATACTTCAACAGTTAATCTGTTCTGTACCAGAAAAATTGTGGTATATTACATATATACACATTTATATATACTTTATATATTTTTTTTAATTCATCAATATATTATGTGTAAAACGTAAGATGTAACCAGTGATATGAAACTAAAAGTTGTATAAAAGTTGCATATATTTGAAAATTTTCCTCATATTAAATGGTTATTTCATTTTTTGACAATAATTCAAATTAAATGTAATTGAACATTACTCGTTTCTTTCTTTGCAATCCAGTTTTTCAGTCTTTTCCTTTATTTTATTTCATAACTAAATTTATACTTTTTATTTACAAAATAATAATACAAGCAGAGAAATAACAGTAGTTAGTTACCTTGACTTTGAAGGATTCAACCAAAGTTGTGAATCATGAGTTTTTCTTTGTGTGGTGGTATAATGTTATAAACTTATTGCTGGAGAGTCTATTTTGTTACTGTTTCTTGCACAAAGTGTCATAAGAGCAGTTATAGCCTAAGCATTTGCTATTTTATTTAATAAAAATTACCGGTTTTAGATTTACATAGCAAGCAAATCGTACTTCAATTGTTCCAATAACATAATATTTGCTTATTCAGGGAAAACTAATGAATTATTACTCTTATGCTACCGAAAAACGAAGAACTTTCATTCTGCTTTAGCTCTTTATTTTGAAATATAAATGTGCTGCAATTTGATTTTTAAGTATTTCTTAATTAACTTAATTAATTGCCTTGAATACTTCAAAAAGTAATGTTTGCTTAATCTAAGCTTAGATTAATAAATGAAGTTAATGAAGTTTGATAATAATAGATCATACAATTAGTATATTTTATTAAAATTATATATAAAAAATTAGAAAAAATATTTGAAATATTGAAATTTCAATTTAATATATATTTATAATTCATTTAATTAAAAAGTAAGTAATATCAATAGTTATATATTTAATAAACATTATACACAATATAATAAAAATATTAATTAATGAAAATAATTTCTTACTATTTTAAGTAAGGTAAGCAATTATCAAGTATTCTGTAGTAATAAAATTATCGAAATTATTTAATATTAATCGAATCAGTTATAAGATTATAATACACAGATATACAATAAATACTTTACTTGATTAAAAACGGTTTTTATTATGTATTATAAGAAGTTAAAAATAGATAAAATTTATTTATTTCTACAATGTGTTAATACATTTTAAGTTCTAATCTTTGAAACTATCCTATATTATCATAAATTTTCATGGCTTCTGATATAGATTTTTATAGTATTGACAGTTTTTTATAAATGTAGTTTTAATATTATAAAGTCATTTTGATATAGAATTAATAAAATAAGAAATTTTATATTGTTAAAAATATTTGTTAATCGAAGGTTCTTGAAACAGTATTTAGAACATGCTATGAACGTTGTATTTATAATCCCGGGAAGAATCAAGCTTTTGCGATTGCCTTTATACTACTAGCCTTTGGTGGTTTTTAAATATCTTCGTAAATGTTCGTAAGATGCGCCATCTGTGATGATAAAATGAATAAGTGTACCTCCAATGCTGGCACTTCTGGTTCTAGTTTGGTTCAGTGAGCATCCAGAGCCCACATTCACATTACAACTATGGTAAGCACAGTGTAAATCCGACTTATCGTTTTTAATGATAATAGACTTTTATATAAACAATGGATAGTTATCTGAAAACTTAAAAAATAGATATATTGAAAGGAATTTTCGTTTTTTCTGTTGCTTAGGCTGACCTCTCATCCAAGGATGTTGAAAGTGAGTATGAATAAAAAAATGTAATTCATTGCATCTTTTTATGAAATTTTTCTATTGCATCTCTTATAACTTTAAAAACTGTTTTTTTGGCTGTGATATTATTAATATTAAAAATTCTATACGTTTATTAAACAGAGGAAACTGCATTTTAGTGAAAAATTATTCATTAATGAATAAAATTAACACAGGAAGAAGTGCTTTGATGTTAAATGTAATGTCAATTTGCTAGATTAAATTATTCTATTAAAAATTTTGATCGAATGAAATATAAATTCTTCATTTATACTCACACAATTATATTTAAATTTGTTGAAAATTTTTTTCAAAAATTGTATTAATCTTTACTTGGGTAAAATTGGATGCATAAGATGAAATGTCAAAAATTACTTAAGATATTATATTTTTATTGTATTTTAGTTTTTCTAAATAATATTTTACATAATGAGAACTTATATGAATATTATATTATGCAATAGATCACATAATGTTGTATTTTGAACATAAATTTCAATATCTTTTGCAATCTGCATTGGAAATTGATATTGAATTTTAATTCATTATTAATAATGGATGTCTGGTTTAATCTTAATTTGATTTATTTAAAAATACAAAAATATTTATTAAAAAATTTTATAGCATATTAAATTTAATATGCTACCTTAAATACAATTTATTATTTATTTATCAATTATAAATTGAAAATTATGTGATTCAGTTAGATTAAGTACCTTTTTATGACCAGCATCTGTTTGTATTTAACAATCTAAATCTCGATTGCACAACTCTTATGTGCGAAGTTTCGAAGTTAGAATTTCATTTGTGGAATAGCACTTTGTGCTGTTAAAAATATCTGAGAAGCAGTTCATATATGGTTCGGCAGAAGTAATCTGACACAGTATACTTGTGCTGTTGGATTTAGTGGCAGTAGGGACGGGTAAGGGAAAGCCGCTAAAAATAATTCGGACAGTTGAAAATTTTCGTAATTTTTGTGCGCATTTTATTATTTTTAAAATAATTCATTTGAAATCAAAGTATTGGAAATGGACCTACATTTTTACTTTTACTTTAATGTACAAAACTTATAATAACTAAATGTAGCTTATAATAACAAAATTATTTAATAATATATTAAAATAGATTAAAATATTTGTAATTCTCTATAATATGAACAATACTATTCATATTATTATATTATATACTATACAATTATGTAATTGTAAGTTTATATTATTATAAAATAGTGTCATATAAATATTACATTACTAAATTTACAATTCTATGTAATTTAAAGGTATCAGAAATTTAGATTTTTAAATTATTTCTTCATTTTTAATCCTATAAAAGATGATGAATTAAAAAAATAATATGCTTAGTAATTTCGTTGAACTTTTTTTATTTATTAATTCTTCTAAGTACTTTGAGTGATATAATGATGGTTTTTCATTAGATATATGATCGTATATTGTAAACGATAATCAATTTTTTTTTTTAATTTTGATTGAATTATTTGATTTCAAATATTTTTGAATATTAAATTTACTTATTTGAATTATTTAATACTTATTGAAATTTTGTTATAATAAAAAATTCTAACAAATTTCGCAATTATTAGTAATTGTTAGTAATTAGTAATAGTAGTAATTTGACATTATAATATATTTTTTTTAATACTGTAATTGCAAAACTAATGCTGTTATAGTATACATTTTAAGTGAAGTAATATGATTACAAATCATACAATTGTATATATAATATATTTTATCGTAAATTTAAATACATATTTTTTTTATAATAATTGATAAATATAGTACAAAAATTTTAAACGAACTTTTTGCTACAATATAAATATAACGATTGTTATAAATAACTTCAATTAAAATAATTTTTATATTTAAAAAATTTAAATAAATTAAAATTTGAATAAAAATAGGTTCTTTAATTTTAATTAATGCTATATATTAGTGATATATTTATATGTATTATGTATGTTATGTATGCATGATAAGATTTGAATTATTCCATATAATATCTGCAGTTTTTATCGTGAAAAGCATTAGAATATAAAGAAACTCAAATATCGTATGATTTATAGGTATATCAATTATGGTAAATTAATTTTAATATTGATAATTCAATTTGCTTTATTTAAAAATATTTTAAATTACCTTCTTATATGGATTTATAAATAAAAATTATATTGTTTAAGAACTTTCATTATAAATACCGTCGTTCAATATTTTCTCATGAGTTTCAACATGGATTTTTCAAATTTATAATTTATTTGATTACACATAATAAAGAGTTATAATACAGTCATTTTCAAATAATTTGGTATACATAATTCGATATAATGTATATAAATTTTCGATGACATTAGCTGAATATTATTATATGTAACACATAGAAGATTGAAATATAGAATTTTAAAAATGTAATAAATTGCTTTCATTTATTTTCTCTTTTTACAGTGAGTTTATTTCTTTTAATATTTATATTATGGGAACAATTAAACAATCTCACATTTCATATTCAAAAAGGATTTTTGATAAATAATTTTTTTAAATAATTTAATTATGAATAATTTATAAAAAACGTAAAATATCTCATTCACGATTATTTTCATTTTTTTAAATAATAAAGAATTGTTAATTTGAAGTAAAATAATGATTTATTTTATTTATTAATATAAATAAATAATGATTTATTTATTTTAATAATCTTTTATTAATTATTAATAAAAGATTTATTAAAATTTACTTTACTATATCAAATTAATAATTAGTAGTATACATATAAAGTTGGAGAGCTACTTTTGAATTATAAAAAATCTGTAAAAATAAGAAACAAATTCTTGATTACATATATTTAAAAACATTATGACAGGATATAAAAGAATTTTAAATTCTTGATCATATCTAAGAAATCATATATTAACATCGACATATATTTGTGTACAAAATAGTGATTTTTTTAATTTGTGGGCTTTAATAAACTTTCGAATTATGTATAATATTTTTATTAATGAAATAAAATAAAAATGTTCCAGCTTAAGAAACAGTTGATTATTGAAATATAACTAATTAAAAAATTTTAAATTATCTACCTTTTACAATTTGTTAAATGAATTCAATAATAGGAAAACTAAATATATAAAAACATAAAAATTTTTTTTTATTAATAGAGGCGGAATTTGCTTTTTCAATCTACGATGCCGACGGTACTAATGTTATCGATGCTGTCGATCTCGGTAATGTACTTCGTGCCTTGAACACAAATCCAACTAATGCTACAATCGAAAAGCTTGGCGGTACAAAAAAAAGGGGAGAAAAAACAATGGCCCTAGAAGAATTTCTTCCTATTTTCAGTCAAGTGAAGAAGGACAAAGAACAGGGTTGCTACGAAGATTTTGTAGAGTGTTTGAAATTATACGATAAAGCAGAAAATGGAACAATGCTTGCAGTTGAATTGTCACACACCCTCCTGACCCTCGGTAATTGTTTATGGTATTTTATATGTACACTGTACTTATATTTTTGGTAATATTGTAATTAAACAGTTCTATTGAAAAATGAATTGAAATTTTTAATTGATAAAATATTATTTTTTTATCATAATATTTGTAAAATTTATTATTTTTGAAAAAAATATAATTTAAAAAGTGATTTATATTTAGGCGAACGTCTTACTGATCAAGAATGTGAGATCGTTCTAAAAGATTGTCTGGATCCTGAAGATGAAGATGGATTCATTCCATACACTCGTAAGTATTGGTTTATAATTAGGATTGTTTTTATTAATTAATATTTATTCAAATATCCATTTATTCGTGTAAGTTATGTTTTATTGCTTAAAAATAATTATATTTAAATGTTCTAAATACAAATTAATAGTAGTAAGAGATTCTTAATATTTAATTATTTTACTATATAAAATTGATCATTTTTAATAATAAATATATATTAAAAATTTTTTATTTACATTTTTTAAATAAAATTAATATTTATTTTTCATATTAAATAATTATAAGATACATTATTTAAAAATTTACAAAATATAGTATATAGTTATATCAATAGTTCGATAGATTGAGAACAGAGTTAAAGAAATATTTCAAGAATTATATGTAATTTAAAATAGTGTTTGTAATATGAGATTTTATTTTTAATATATTATTTTATTGTATTTTTTATATATGTTTAAATTCTTACATATATATTAGAGTTGATTAATATGAAAAAATATTTAATTACTGAAGAAATAAAACGTTTTTATTATATATTTAATTATAGTAATTTTATAATTTTGTTCATAACTTTTTATCATTATTTTTTTAATTATAGAAATGACTATGTTCTCACTCTGTCAAACACCAAAAATATAAAAATATACCATATTTGATGTAGATCTATAAAAAGAATCGGTTAAGAATTCTACTTTATTTTTTAATGTTGTTATATTATTTAAATAACATTATTGAAAATTAAATAATATTATTCAGTACCATAATTTTTAATTATTATTAGTTTATTTGAAGCAATTATTTTGATATTTAATAATAATTATGTAATAAAATAATATTGGCACTATATTTGCATATTTTTATTTTATTTAATTTATGAATAAAGATTAATATTCTTATAAATAATACTTAGAATATTTAATTAACAATATTGTAATAAACTATAAA
The DNA here is from genome assembly GCF_000503995.2 of Ceratosolen solmsi marchali. Taxonomy (NCBI): domain Eukaryota; kingdom Metazoa; phylum Arthropoda; class Insecta; order Hymenoptera; family Agaonidae; genus Ceratosolen; species Ceratosolen solmsi. The sequence continues at coordinate 23,215,201 of NW_011948412.1, read as the reverse complement.
AAAATTTATTAATTTTTGTGTTTATTTTTATGGATAATAGTAGTTTGGCATCCTATGTTGTTTAGTTAGTGTTTTTAAATTAAAGAACTATATTTGTTTTACTGACACCTATTTAGAGATATCAGTTTGATTCTCTTGAATGAAATGATAGCACGAATTCTCCCATCCCTCCTATATTGTATTTTCAAATCAATCAGCGCTTCAGGTTGGACCCTGCAATGAAGAAGAACAAGTCCATACCATCTATTGAGTGATAACCTCCTATGTTTGATCTCCCTATTTGTACTTTTACAGCTTTCGTCAAGAAGTTGATGTCGTAATTATAATCAATGGAAAAAATTAACAACCGTAAGTATACCCTGTAGATTATCCTAATTGCTTTAATTTCTTGCTGTTATGTAACGAAATTGGGAATTGTCAAAATGCATGCGAATATATTCTGAAATAGGAAAAATAAAATTGATTTGTAATGTTGACGGCAGTATATAGAATGAATGTGTTAATATTTTTATTTTTTGCCCTGATGTATAATATTTAAAATGCTAATTTGATATTAATATGCACTTATATATATATATATATATATATTAATATAAATAAAAAAGGTGGATGTTTAGATGAATGGTGCTTAATAATACATTTTTCTATATTATAAACAAAATGATTATTCATATTATCTATTAATTTAATAATAAAATTAACGATAAAGTACAAATTAAATACTGTTTTTTCTTTTAAATATTATCACTAGTAAATATATTTTATTATTTTAATAGTTTGAAATTCAGTCTTAATAACAACATATATAATAGTATCATTACTTATTTAAATATATTAGAATATTATCGGTCAGATACTATGATTGTACCGGTCGCGTATTTAGATTCTTTACTAATTTAAAGAAAAAGGACAGCGTTGTAGTACAGTAAAGATGTAATTATATGAATAACTACTTCATTTTATTACTTATTTGATTTTCATCTTATGTTGTCAATTATTTATTTGTAAGTCTGTGTATTTTATATATATCTAATTTATCATTAAACGCAAGTGTTTAGAATGTTTACGCAATTTAATCTAAAATGATGTTTTTTATAGCGTTCCTTAAACGTTTATGTGAGAGAGCTAGTGGAGAAGAGTAAATAGAACAACTATGAAAAATATACTGAGATCAATTGCAACGTACATCTTTAAGATAACCATTCTTCATATTCACGCATACAGAATATATATACATAATACAGCATTTCCTTGAGTAAACTACGAAACTGATAAATTGAAGTATTGGAGGAACTATCAACGTATTATTTATTTAAATTTATCTATTTGTTGTATTAATAATTTACTGATATTTATAAGTTTGCACATTAATATTTATCAATATAAATATTTTGAATAAACTAGTTTAATGTGCATGTTTTAAGATTATTATTATTCAAAAGCAGAAAAATTTTAATAGCGTATTAAAATGAATCAAACAATCATGTAATTTGTGTATTATTTTAATAAATTGTACAATTTAAACCAAAAGTTGTGCAAAATCTTCTGTAAATATATTTTTTTCAATTTTTTTCCCTTATTAATTCCTATCATGATTTTTGAAAAATTATTCATTTATATATTGCGATCATGAAATACCATTTACTTCATTTCATATATATACTTATATTTTTATTTACAATTTATAATAGAATTTGAAAGATTAATATATAGAAATATGTATATTCACCAAATAAATTTTTGTCATTTAAAGTAATTATTTGTAAGATATAAAATAAATTTATAGAAATTAGAAATTTTTGTCTAATTTGCTGATGGAGGAACTAGGATTTAGATTTCTCGGTATAATATTATATCTCTATTCAGGATAAAATAATAGAAAAGGCTGAACTAATAAGGTCAAGCGGTAAATCAAAAGTTCCTGTAAATCTCTAAATGTTAGGACAAAATGGAGATAGAAGTAGGTTAAATAAAGATAAATGAATAAAAATAAATAATATAAGGTATACTACAAGAAGTACGAATGATACTAATATTATTTTACGCAATTCATTAATTTTTGCAAAGCTAAATTTCTAACTGGTCTTCTTTATTATAACTTTTAATTTAAAAGAACATATGAATATAAAATAGTAATCTACGAATGATGCACCAATTATTATATCTCATTATAATGTTCCAATAGGGTTGAGTTATTTAAATGTAATTATGAATGAATATTGTGCGAAGGTCAAAAAATAATAATTATTGAAATAATAGAAAATATAAGTACATTATAAATTGAATAAAAGATATCATTAACGTAACAGTAACAATAATGACAATATTAATAATAACAATAATAACAAAAAAAATAAATATATTAATTTGTACCATTTTATTTTTAAAACGTATTGATTTTTTATTTTCTATTTTTTCTATTAAAATACATTATAGGTTAATAATGAAATATATTTTCTTTTGCGCTTCTATTGAGTTCATCCTATTAGCAAAGTAAGAAAAATTTACAAATTGTTAAATTTTATACTGATAAGTATTTTACAAATGTATTATTTTATAAAACACAAATAAAATTTTCTATATAATTTTTAAGTGCATTGAAATTGTAAGAATTATCTAAAAAAATTTTGATAATTATGTTAAAATGTAATTAATAAAAAAAAAATACAAATAAGTCTTAAATTTTATTGGTTAAAATTTTAATTTATTATCTTAGATTACCAAATTAATCATTATATTTATATAAAGTGAAAGAAGAATATTATAACAATAATAATTATAAATAAGTCAATGTTTGTATACTTATATTATTATTATTAGTTGTTTAATAGTAATAGTAAGTGTCAATTTAATGAGTTAAAATTTGATACATTTTATAAAATCTGATAATTTCAATGAATGAATTTATGCTTAATTAAAATAATTTACATATTTTATTAAAATTAAGTATTTGTGAACATAATTAATTATATAGAAAATGTCTTTCATATACAATCGAATAATGAATAAAAGTATTTTTATATTTTCGATCTGTAATGTAGGTAATTAATAAATTTAAATGTAACGATTCATTTGTAATTTTGTAGTTCGTTATGCAGCTTCAATCTGTTTTAGCAAATATTCATCTGAAATGTAATGTGTATTTTATGATTTTATAAAATTATATAAAATTTGAAAAATTCGCATCATTTTACAACGTGTAAAATACATGAATGGTACAGGAAAATGAAAGAGGTATACAATGGGTTTTGAGAAGAAGCGCGCGCGCGAAAGAGAGAGAGAGAGAGAGAGGAAACTTGTTTTAGCTAGCTAAACGTAGCAACACCAAGTATTCTTCGTCAGTCGGCGTCGGATGTATCGTAGTGCATAAGCCAGTGACTCCGTCATCGTGTCAGCGATACTTACCCTTGTCCTGTTTGTGTTGTAGTGTGCTTGTTGCTGTGTTGCAGCCTTTATCCGTTCATTTTTTGAGTGTCTTATCATTTCGATATCTTATACAAAACAACTAACCTCCTATAAAAAAAGTAGGAGAAATAGTGAGAAAGAGAGAGAGAGAGAGAGAAGAGAAGAGAAGAGATATCAGAGCAAAAAACAATTTCCAGGATGCCAGACGAGGACATGCAGAAAAATCCAGGTGATCCTGACAGGACATTGGCTAATTTACATTCACCGCAAACAGGTGAGTTTTCATTGGGATGCAACTTTCGCCCATTATTTCATCTAATTTCGTATTATAGTAGATGATGTTCTATGTGACACGAACGCGGAGAAAAAGAGTTCATAAAAATAAGAGTGCTTAAAGCCTATCTTTATTTTTCAAAAAAATATCAACACAAGATTGAAAATAACAGTTGATAGTTCTTCTAAAGTAGAATTTTTTACTAATTATTATAAATATCGTATAGTAATTGCCAACTAGAAATAGATCTTCTGTTTATTCTGACTGATGAAATTATAGCAACTGATTATTTTATCCAGATAGTCAAACGAATAGTGTGTTACAACCGAAAAGTCGAATTGTATTGAAGTAAACGACGTTAATGAATATTCAATAAATGTTAGACAAAAAGAGGTGGTTTACAGTTCATTTGCCATACCGACCTGTCTAGGATGCGCATGTACGCATACCAGCAACAGCCACTGGATCGATGGGGATTCTGGAAGTGTCGGGAAAATCTTTGGCCCTGGTAAAGCAGAGCGTGCGCACGCAAACTTGCATAATGACTCCCTTGCCTAAGTTTTTCTCGTGAAACTGAATGTAAAGATGTGGTTACTTACGTTACCAATGAGCAGATATATTGTTGGTAATTCATAATTATTAGAATAACATTATTCTATATAATACAATTAATAATATAGTGAATTAATGTACTGAAATTATTTATTTCATTTTGATTAAGAAAAATTTATTTTCTTTATAGTCATAATAATAAAAATAAGAATAATATTAAACACTTGTAGTATTTTTTAATTTTTGTTATTTACCATTTATGTTAAAAAACAATTTTTACTTTATGAACTTAATAAATATTAAAAAATTTGGTCTATAACTTGATTTCTATAAAGCATTTTTAAATATCTTTTCACCAAAACAATTGAAATTAATAAAAATAATCTACGATTAATTATCCCTTTCAAATGAACAAGTTCGAGAAATTGCATATTCCTTTATTTGAACAGATTAAATTTATTATTATATTACTACATTATATATATATACACATATATATATATATATATATATATATATATATATAATTTGTAGGTAATTTAATAAGAAAATGTTATGTGTTAATGTGATTGAAATTTGTATAGAAATCTTTTACTTTTATTTTGTATTTTTACAAGTTTTAATAGACAGAGAGATAACTCCCAATTTATTCTCTACTTCTCATTACAAATTTACTACTATTTGTAAATTTCATATAATTAATCAGGCGAAACCGAAAACAGTTTTTTAAAGCCTTTCATTCTTACGTCATAATAAATATGTATATTATTTTTACATACTTACATATTATTTCATTTTTTCGTATTAAGTGTCAAGTTTCAATTTCTTACACTTATTAAACTAATTATAAATAATCTTACTTTGTAATAATTAACAGTATGCTTATATTTAGATTTATTAGAAAATGGGAAAAAAAACTATAACATAATATAATATTAAGTTCTAATCATGAGTATGTTAATTAGAAGATGAGGCATGAATAAAGCTAATGTAAGCAATTCATGTATTTAAAACGTTTTAAGAATAAAAAATAATTAAATAAATACATAAAAAATAAAAATCATAATTTATAGTAAATAGCACCTACATTATAAATATTTGGTCCAAATTTATATGCAATAAATAAAATTCTTAAAATAAGTTAAGTTAATTAATTAATTCACAACATTGTACTCTAATAATAATAAAGTATTGAATGTTATTCGTAATAATAATGTATAAATATTTTTCAATATTCTAAAATAAACAAAATAAATAATTACAAAATGATGGAAAATTATAAAGTATACGTTTACGTTATACGACTAAATTAATATTTTATCAAATTTTAAATATATTTAATTTATTTTTAATTTATAACAATCATTTATTTATGATTTTAAAGAATTTTATATTGTAATTCTAGTAGCAAGTCAGGTCATTTTATTTTTAAAACTGCTGCGATCAATCAACCGTTGGAATTTTCAAAATACGAACTCAAAATAGTTGTAATTTTGCGATAATTTTAAACTGTTATAAAATATTGGTGGATTTTGTACATTTTAATTAGTTTATCTAGAATTTAAAAAAAGATCCAATTGACATGGATCAAATGTTGATGACAATACAAAATAATGTGAAAAAATAAAATTTTTTAGCACAATGTGACCTAATTAAAAAGTATCAGTATAAACGTGTGCTAGCCTATTCCACAGCTAATCTTTAATAGAGTATATATTATTAAAATATTTTATATTTATTTCTACTTGGATAATTCAATTAAATTTTTTTATAAATAATATATTAATAAGTCATTAAATGGTCTTAGTTAACGTATGTAGTGAGATCTAATTGTATTATATAATTATGTAATTACAAAATTGTATCTTATTCTGTTACATAATTAATTTATATTATAAATAATTTAAATATTTTAAAGTGCAATAAAGTTACAACTGACCATGCTGATACAATATATAAAATAATATCCAATCTGTTCCTAATAAATTTCTAAAAATTTTAAAATATAGTAAATTATTTGTATTCTATATAACCAACCTATTATAAATACTGAGTATTAAAGATTTTATTACATTTTTATATATTTTACGTGTTTAAAAATTTTAAATTATGTAAAATGGTGTTTTTTACTTCTATATTTTATTTATATCCAACAAGCTCTATATATTTATAGATTTAGTGCAATGCTCAATTCATATCGTCATTTATTTATTATTCGTAAAATCTATTTTAATTATTAATTTATTTAATATTATTAATTATATTATTAATTATAAATATTAAATAACTGTATTAATGATTAATTTAAAAAATTGTGTCTACAAGAAAAGTTATTGCTTTAACTTTAAATTTTATAGATTAAAATTACACAGAATAAAATAATAAAAGTATTTAAATGACTAAAAATATTATCGTTTAGAGAGAGAGAGAGAGAGAGAGAGAGAGAGAAACATAGATTTATATTTCTATTTATTTGTTATCTCACTTTTATTGAAAAACCAAAACTATTATGTACATATATATATATATATATATATATAATATAATAATTATTTTGTTAATATTCTCTAATTATTCTATTCAAACTTTTGTTCTTTCTCATTCACTGCATACTGTAAACCATTTATGAACTTTGTGTTACATTATACAAATAAATTAATATGATAAAATATAATATGCATTTATAAATAGAACTATTTTTTCTAATTTAAAGATATAATTTTTTCTCCTTTTACCATAATAATGTAATATGACTCTACTGATTCTGCAACCTACAATATTCTCTACAATATTATCTCAAATAAAAGCATTTATGTAGAAATTGTAATCATTAAAAAGAAAAAGTCAAAAAACTTGTTCTAGAATTTGTTATCATACTGGTAGAAAAGCAAGCATTCTGTGTGTTAAAAAAAGGAAAAATCAGAATTTTTGTTCTACCATCGAATCAACGATTACAATGGAATACATTCACTTTAATGATGTATATATCAAATTTGTTAACTTTATCCTTTCAAGTGCTAAAAAATATTTCAAATAGCTAGAAAAGAAAAAGCAGAGCGTATTGAGATCAATTTTCTATCATGTACTTCATATACGTAAGAGTACAACCGACACAAAAGAGAAGCTAATAGGTTAAAAGAAAAATTATTTAATGATACATATTGAATATTGTATTTAATAGAAAAAAATGAATGTTCTGAGATGAAGATATCTGTACTTGAAATTTGAAATCAAGACTTCGCCGAGCTCCTTACACACAATATTGGAGTGCTCACTAGTTTACCTATTAAGTTTTCAGATATATTTTAGAACAACTAAAAGTCTTCTCATTGTATGTATGCATGAATTAAGAATAAAGATTTTTAAACTATATCTCGTGTCAATGTATTATAATTTTACTTAATAATATTCTATAATAACATTCTGATATAAAAATTTATTCACATATTATATATTGAGAAATAAAGAAAATTTTTCTGTTATCGCCAATGATCTAGTAGTTAAATTTATTTTGTACTTCATTCTGATATATCATTTATTTATATTTAAATTGATATTTTTTAATAATTAAAATTAACATTTTTAAAAAACAATTGATGACAATATTTTAATGCTTTGCTGACAATTTTTGAGCAACATAATTTTATATTTGGATAGAATCATGATAATTATAAGCATACTTCGAAATTTATTGTATCGGATATATTATGTAAGTATAAAATTAGGTATTAAAAGTCTCAAATACTTTTAATAGATATTTATTGCAAGGTATTTATTACAAAAAGTTGTATTAGAAAAACGTAGAGGTAACGTGAGAAATTATGAGAGTCCATTACTTTTAATGCTTTGATGTATATATGCGTCGATGAAAAACTTATTCTTGTTAACACGCAACGACATGCATTAGCGCAACTCATATGACTTTCGTTATGATAAACTGTTATTATGCTTATATTCCTTCTGTTTATAATGTTATTTCGACAATTAATACTGAGAATTATGTAATTTCTATTTGATAAATTTAAAAAATATAATGGTATTATGGGAATACTTTTTAAGATAGTTTTGCATTTACATTAAAAAGATATCAACTAGATATGAAATGTCTTCGTATCTTTGCCACTGATGGAAATACATTTGATTTACTTATATATATTTTGGTATAGCTTATACGTAATATTATTGACAAAATGAGAATTAAAAATTTCAGAAATTATGAAGTGTGATCAGTTAAAGTCAGTGAATTTTCAATTTATTTTCATATTAATAGTATTACTAGGAATTTTAATTAGTAAAAAAAGGCTATTCTTAAGTACAAAAAATAAATAGGTTATGCGTATGTAATCATTTGTTAATAAAATACATATATATTTATATATATCCAATACATCATTTTTTTATAGGTAAATAATATTAGTATTATAACAATATAATTGTTATTTCACTATCGATATTAGCTTATAAAAAACTAATATTTAAAATACTATGCTATACCTGTGGTAATTTCGCAAATAATTCACTATTTGGGTTTCAAAACATTTCTTTGTTATATATAACTGATATGAGTGAACAGAAGAACGTTGTAAACATCTTAAGACTAAAAAAACCTACTAACAAATATTAACTTACTATTAAATTTTTGATGTTATTAGTTAAGTATCATAACTAAAATGTCATATTTCTCTTATACATGCATCATTTTTTATTAGATACCATAATTTTTTTAACAAGTTTTTCATGTCTATAGCTGTAATTTGCTTTGGTTCAGTTGATTCTAATCTTATTGTATTTTACTACCTTCGCGTTGATGAGTGCCGCCAAATTCTTGGTTACTATCAACCAGTTTTGTAACGCATCTTACATATGTAGAGTTTCTAGAGTTCATTGCCAAATTTCATAGCTATTTTAGAAGTAATAATCTTTTCCCTTAATCTTGTTGCTTTCTTCAAATTTACTAATTAAGTTCGTAAATTTGAATTTATATTGGATATCTAATACTATAGAGGTTTTCATTTTATTGTGTTTGATACTACTAATTACTATCAGAACTGCGTATTTTATATTATCTTCTACTCTACAATTATTTGTGTAGTGTTCATAAGTCCTTCCCATTGTTCTAATAATTACATTCCAAGAGGATCTTTTCCCACTTTTTCAAAATTTTTCTGCCTAATTTTAGAAAATAGAAATTTAATTTAAAAATATTAAATTCAGTCTAACATGTTTATATTACAATTAGAATATGATAATGATCTATCCATGACATAGTGTACCATTACAATTATAGTAGTATTATAGTATCATCACCTACAAAATTATAATACGTTAGGGCAGCTCACTAAACAATCCTCAATTTATAATAATAATGTCATATTATTTTTATTACATAAATGGAGGCATTAGCTGTTCGTAAAAAACATATGATAGAGACAAACATTAAATATTACATATCTGTTATGCCGTTGTTATGTAATGTCTAAATGCGACTCTAAATTTATGTGAGATATAAATGTATATTAATGAAAGAAGGATAAAAAGAAAAGGAATGGGGGATTTATAATTGTAGTAAATGGACATAGTATTAAGAGAATAATATACTAATGATGTATAAGTAAGTAAATAAGTATTGTCAATCTTTCCGAACAGAAGGTTGTATTTCTACAATTAGATGAATCGAGCTTCCAGTAAGATCATCCACAAAATGTGGAAACTTTAAAAGAGACCGTTCAGAGTTATAATTCAATATTTTATTTAATTGAAAAATCAGTAATATCTATTGAATAAAAACTATAATAAATAGTTATATAAATGTTTATAACAAGTAAAATTTAATATAAAATTAAAGTCTCATATACGCTTACAAATTAAAATTTTATACTTTATATCCATCCAGTTCATTAAACAAAATACATTAAGTTTTTTTTTTCAATACGCTTGTTCAATTTCAAAATTATTTTGATGTAATAATAAAAGTGTCATTTATGACTTTTAAAAATTTTAATATTACTTATATTAAATACTAATAATACATATTAATATTTCAGGTATATAGGTGGATATTTATTGATATATTCAATATTTTAATAACATTGTTTTATTAGAAATAATTATACTGTGAGTATGCATTATTTTACTTGCAAATATTTAATAAAAATAATTTACATTGATTTATTGTTCATTACGTAAACCTTGACATTTTTAAATCTACTATTTTTTTAATTTATTAAGTAAATTTTATAAATAAAAATTGGTTGTAATTTTGGCAAAATTAACTGTAAATACTCGGTAAATATATCATTAGCTGACAGTGTTTTGAAACGGTTTATATTATTTTGTAATTTGCTGCATTCATTTTTTTCTAAAATGAATGGATCAATATAACTTTTTATTATAAACTTTAATAAAAATTCATATTTTATATAAATATATTAATATTTAATTTAATAAATTTTAATAAATACTATTTCAAAATAAGTAACTAAATATTTTATTTTAATACATAGTATTATAAAAGTATAACAATTATATTTATATTGTTATAAAAGAAGTAAATAACATATATTTCTTAAGATCTTTATAAAGTAATGAATTTAAAATATAAGTAAATGTATAATTGATTAAGAGTGAAAGAAGTATTAAATGAAAATAAATAGATTGCTGATAAATGTTCCATTAAAAGACGTTTTCATTTTATACGTAAAATTACTAATAAATAGATTAGAAACATTCGTAATAGTCCTGTCCTGTTCTTGCTTTTTATTTTTTTATTATTGCTTATAAACAATAAATCTTATAAAATACAATAAATATTATGTGGTATCAAAATTTTTTATTGCAATTTGCAGCTCAATAAATATACATAATATAACGCAGTATATAATATTTATAAACAATTATATAATTAATACCTTTTACAGATGAAGTCATATGTTTTTTCCTGACTATTTTTTAATTCGTTTCGTCATGTATTGTATTCTTTTGCAAAAATACTCTTAATAAGAAATAATCTACTTTGATATACGATAATTTATAATTAATTTTTTTTATTTATTTATTACCCATGTAATTTTTTCTCAATAATGTAGGTAATTAATTCTAGTTTTTATTTATTATTAATATAGAATCACGGAGCATTAATGTATAGTATAATTTCAGCATAAATAATTTAATAATTTACGATGTTGTGCAAATTAATTACCTATTATATTTACATAGATATAACAAAACAAAAATTTAATATTTACAGTTTCTAAGTCCCTCATGCAATTACAAAAAAAATTTAGAAATGATTATATCTTCTTTGATTATGTCTTTATTTATAATTATATACTCAAGTAAATGGAAACTTATGCAGATAAGAAACTAATATAGATAAGGAATGTTGCATTCTTCATTCCATTATATGCGAAACAAGAACGTAAATGGACACTTATGATTTTCTTTTTCTGGCCTTATTTCGGCTTGCCCTTGCACACATGTGCAGATACTTTATTTTTCTCTTATCCATCTTAATATTTAGTTTATAAGATATCTTTGTTCTTATATTCAATTATATATATCATATTAAACTCAATTATATATAAAATAGATATAAATAAATTTAAAATATTAAAGAATAACTTTTTTTCTTTTTCATCTCTATCGAAATTCAAGTTATGTAACATTTAATTTATTGAATCTCGTTTTCACTTGTCACGTAACATTAACTCTCTGTTTAAGTAATTATTCATGCTGTATACAGTCCATAACCATTCAAATAACTATTATGAAATTTTACACTGACATAATATCTGGAAACAATGTCAATACTATTACTTTTAATCTAATAATTTAATTATTTATGACAACATCATATGTTAAAAAATTTTCGTTAATAGCAATTGCTATACAACATGAAACTATTATTATGAATAGTTAATAAATAATGTATATATACGTCTGTACAATGGATAAAAGCCTTTAAATATGTTTCATTTATAATTTTATTTTCTATTTATTGACTGCGAAATTATTTTTAGAACTATTTATTTTTACTTATTCTGAATGTAGAAAGTGTGCCATTTAAATTAGATTCATATTATCTTATTATCAAGAATAACTAATCACAGTTTCTGATATGTATTTTTATATGGAAAAATTGATATATTCAGTAATATTTATTTATTCTTTTTAAAATTTTTGTAAGTTATAGATTTTTTTCTATAAAAGAAGAGACATTATTCAAATAATGATATTGGTTTGTAACTTTCAAATTGGTTATATTTTACTGGCCTAATTTTTTTTTTAAAGCAACTTATAGGCTTTGTAGATTTATGTAAACGAATATATATATATATATTTATATTATTAGAAAAAGTCTTATGGAAGTTACATTTTCAAATATATACTTTAAACCTAATTAAAAATTTTAGAAAGTTAAATAATAAACCTTCATTTATATATATTTGTTCATTTTAATAACAGATCTCTATTTGAATAACTAATTAAATTTTTTATTACGCGTATTATCTAAATGTTAAGTGCATCCTCGATGTAATATGGCATATCATAGAAATATGCATGAAAGTTCAAATATAATTATTTTAACAATAAAATAACTATTTGAATCGTAAGTATCTATTAGTAATTAAGCATAAAACAATGACGATAAAATGAAACTTAATCCGGAAGTAATTGATTTTTTAAACAAATACTATGACTTAACAAATATTTAAAACGATATTACAAACTGTGAATTACCAACATCCAGTTCAATGTATAAAGCATTTAAAAATATATATTATTCTAATAATATGGAAATATCGAATGCAGAAAGTATAATATAAGTTTTACTATTATTTGAAATTTGAAATTTTATATGCAAAAAATATAGTAAGTTAGAAAGCTCAATATTTTTAATTCTTTTGCTAATAATATAAATGAATTCAAAATAATGTTTGATGACCATAAATTTAAAAGGAATATTATATATATATATATATATATGTTATATTAAATATATATCTGTATGTTATTTTACATTTTATATAAAAATTTTAGTTTAAACTGTATTTTTTGGAAACTTTAAAATTGCTCTGTAATGACTTACTTTTAAAATATATACGACCATTAAACTGACAACTAATGTAATAAATATTTATTTAAAACTGACAAATAAAAGAATAATAGATAAACGTATAGTATTTGTTTATATAATATTGATTATTTATCAAAAATAAATTATTCAATAAAGTTTAATAAATTTTTATTAACAAAGATAACAGTATTTATATTTAACAGGCAACACCTTTACTCAACAATGTATGCAAGAAAATGATATAAATAGAGTATTTAACTTTATGTGCTCATAGTGAATATAGTGCTCATAGTACAAGAGAAAAAGAAGAAGAAAGTGTAAAGTTTCGGGTTACTTATAGCAGATTTCCTTACTGCAGCTCGACTCGGAGGTTTTTTTCATGTTGGTTTCGATTTTCTTTATTTCCTGTTATGTTTATCTCAAGTAATTTTTATTAAGGTAGTATCAAATAGGAGTTTCTCACATCTTTCGGATGATAATTTTATGAAATACTCGAAGTTTTCTTTATATTGTTGAGAAATGGTTATACTGGATTATTCATATGGGTTAATTTGAATCTGTTAGGTTACATCTATTAATGCATAAATAGAAAGTGATTATGCATGCAGAAAAATGATTATAATTAAATTTATATGAATTATCAAGTCCAAAATACTTTAAATTGAAAATAAGATGCCATTATCATATAGTAATCTTTGAATATACGGTTAGTTTTAGATACAAATTGAAAAGTGTTATAATAATTAATATTAAAATTATATTATTTATCTATTATAGCATTTATATTTTAGTTTTTATAATAAATTATACTAGATTTTCTGAAATATTTATTTTTAAATAAATGAAACAGAATTCTGTCGTATATTATTTTGATCCGATTTTATTTATTATTATTGAAAACAATAATTTTTTTCAAAACTAATATAATTTCAAAATAATATATATACGATAAATTTTAATATTTTTTTTTTTTTTGATTTTTATGAATTCAGTTTATAATAAATATAGTCTTTCGATTTGTATTTGTTTAATACTTAAAATAAAATTTGCTATTTACTAGCATATTGTATATTCACTAAAATGTTATAAAAATGATAGAAAAATGAATTATTATACTAATATTATAATATAAGCGAGCTTTTAGAAATTATTTGATAACTTTGATTCAGTTAAATACAATATTAAATAGAAAGATCTTTAATTGTATGTATATATAAAATAATGAAGTGGGTTTTACTGTACTACTATCGGTAACTTTAATTTAGCTTTTACTATATAAAGCTGTCCGCGGTAAACATTTGAAATGCGAATGATAAAGCGATAGTTGAAGGAGATTGTGCAATATCTTTCTATTTGTTCTATCACTATTCATCAGTTCTATTATTTTAACACTAACCATTCATTAATATGAAATTCTATATGTTTAATATCAAGTAGGTGTAAAAACTATTTATATTAAACAGAGATATAATGAGTCAAGAGAAATAATAACATTTTCATCATGTATTTTAATTATGATTTCTCCACAGCGAATATTATTTGTTCAATAATTGATTTAGGAGCTGATTTATTTAAATTTTGATTATATAATACGTAACTGTTTAATACATTTATCTATAGAAACTATTAAGAAATTTTAGTGCATTACAATTAAATTAGTATTCAATTAGAATTTATACTAACATTATCATTGTCATTAATTTTTTTTATTAGCATTTGCTTTATTCTTTTCATTATCATTCTCTATATTTAATGCATACGAAATACGTAATATCGAGATAAACTCTCTAAAAATCTAACTTAAATATTTAGTTTTTGATTGATTATTATATATATAATTAAGCTTTTGATATATTTCAACAAAACAGTCATGTATTCTAGAAATTCTGATACAAAACTAGGTTGTGAAGTAATCGGATTTCAGCCACGCCTTTCATTACTAGACAAACGAATAATAACCAATTAGAGATATTTGAACAGAAACGCATATCACCGAGACTAATATCACATTTATAAAATGGTGTTTATCGTGGGTAATGGCTCGAATCGTTAATATGCGGGTGGAACATCCGATTGAAGATTTCGTGCGAGTCATTGAATTAATAGAAACTGTGTTGTAAAGTTTCTCATATATACAATACATACAATAATGAATTGTGATTTCTGATTCATTCCCTTTAAACTCTCAGAATCTGATACAATCTAATGCAATATTTTAAATCATAATTAAAAATTAAAATTAATTTTTGACAATTTTGCACTAGGAACAACTAGACTAATTTTATAATATTAATTTCGAGGTTTCGGCAAACATTCATAATTGAAATTTATTATATTTTGAAAAAAGTTTAAATTAGTTAAATAAGTTTAATAAGTCAATTGGTTAGTGAATTTGTATATTCTAATAAATAACTTTATTATTATTAAAAATAGAAATGTTGTAAAGAGTGGCAAACTTTCTTATTAAAATATTAGTGAAAGTAGAATTCAGAGCTTACTAAATATAATAGTAAATCAATCTATTTATAAAAAGAAATCGTTCGATATTAGGAGATTTTACAATATCAATTGGCCGTTAACAATATAATTATTTAATAAATTATAAATAAATATGCATAAATAGAAAATATAAAGTATTTTAGGAACATATATATATATATATATATATAATGTAAGTAAATATGTCATTGAATAATGTATTGTTAATTCATTACTATATAGTATTTAAATATGTAAAAATTAATATCTATAGATGATGTCTATTTATTTTACAATTATTAAGCTTGTAAATCGAATTTTTAATAATGGAATTTGATGACTTTGATCATAGAACTAATCTTTGCATCATCAAATAAAAGTACGAGATTTAAATGAAATAAAACACGGTCGAATTTTAGTAGGCAATTTTGTTCAGTTTTAAAAATTTCTTGTTATTATTTTGTAATTTAATTTTTCAAATTTTTATACATATTTTTAATGGCTATGACTATAATCAATAATTATTAATATACTTGATTAATATAGGTAGCTATCGCAGTACTATTTTCTTTATGTAGATTAAGAATTATTTGAAACTGTATCTTATACATATTAGTTTCGATTTTTTGTTTAATTAGATTCTTTTTGGCCATTCATATTTAATTTTTTATATGTATAATAAAAATGATTTTATCCTTATCTGGGTTTTTCTTGATTAAATAATATTTTTACGTATTTATTCTATTTAGTACTTCTAATACAATATTTGATAATATGAAAACAAATTTCTGTCAAAGAAATTGTGTAAAAAATAAAATCATATGTTTTAATAACGCTTTTAAATTGATATATATATATATATATATATATATATATATATATATATATATATATATAAATATATCCATTATTTTATTTGATTAAAATAATTTACAAATTATTGGCAAGAAAATAATCATTATACGTAATATACTATATACAGTATATAGTAATATATGTTGAAATAAAGTGTTATCTTTTGGGGCTTTATTATCATTTTTTAGTACATGTAAGATTACTAAAGAAAAAGACATGTAGCTAAAGCAATAAATTTCATCAGATCTAATCTGAACTCAGATTGAAATTATGCATTTAAACATTTTTACTAAAACATGTATGTTCAAATTTAATCTTAAGAGTCAAATTAAAGTAAAGCTCAAGGGATGCATATTCAAAGAAAAATTTCAAACCTATTCAGAGATATCCACGCTGATAGATATACGTTGTATGTGTAACGTGTAGATTATATCTGTATTACTTCTGAGCTACTAATGACTAGCACATTATGTTGATTTATTGAACCATTATTAGAATACTGTATTAAAACAATTTATAACTACGCTACGTTTCGGGACAGTAAAAAAAAAGTTTTCAAAACTCGTTTTAGTTAATTTATGAGATAATAATAAAATCTCGATAATCAATAGAAAATCAGGAAGACAAACATTTCATTTATTTCAATTTTTATTCATAAACTTAGAACTCTGGAACTTTATGAATTAAATGTATCGAGGCTTTTGATTTTACTGTACAAATAGAGAATAATAAGTAAATCATTTTACCAAATATTCGAAAGACTAGGCAGGAGGAATGACATTATTTATCCTTCTAAGTATATTTTTATCGTGGAGGGAAATACGGCTTTTTAAATATTTTATGGAATGATACCTGTCTATTATTGAAGAAAAATCATTAATTATAATTCATTTTTAGACAACGGGGAAGTATGGGGCAACTCAAATAAAACTATCGCTCAATAGTCATTAATTTTAAAGGAAATATACCTATTAACTTAATAAAAAGGAATAAAAAACTCTTATGCGAATGATTTTCCGTAATATGTGATAAATTTGATTTTTAGTTGAAATAGTACTATAATATAAAATAAATTGCACGAGCATGAACATGATTACGCAGCTTTTCATGAAGCATTATGTATGATCATATGTATATGCTCATGGTATTCTAATATTGCGATACAAAATCTCAGGTGTACGGATATTTTGTAAAAGCGATTATATTGCTATTTATTACAACGTCGTCTCCATACCGATATTTAAGTCTAACATATATCGATTAAAAACTTCAATATTTTTATTATTTCTGTTCGCGTATATATACTAGAATAAAGATATAATAGTCTTCGATTTCAAAGGCTTAACCGTAAACAATGTAAATGAAGAAAATAATGTATTGATAGATATTATTTAAAATTCCAATAATTATATATATATTCATTTCTATAATATAATTTATCGATCATATTAAAGTACTTTGTCCGCTTAGGATTTAAGGAAATTTATTATATTATATACTTTCACTAGATAACGCAAGTTTGCCATTGAGATTAAAAAACATATTTTAAATCGTTCATCTTTATTCGTTTTAATAAATTTTTGTAACAATAAATATGTTTGTATTCTCGATAATACCAAATATAAAACAATTTTACATATTTAAGTTATATTTTTTTATAAAAAAATATTTATAATATATATTTTAAATTAAGCCAATGCGATTCTATATTTGCACAATAATAATTCATAGATAAGTCGAAATTATGAAATTGTATAATGTTTTATGAAGCATTAAATAAAAAATATTAATTTAATTTTAGCTTTAGAAACAATTCTAATGCTACTTAAAAGCATACATTCAAATAAAACATTGTTTTGTTTTAAATTTACTGCGTATTAAATATATGCAATATTTATAGGTTTTCATATATTTTTAACGTTATAAGCTATAGAATATAAATATATTTAAACTTATTTTATGCTAAATCCAACCAACTAAAGTTTTTATTTATTTGGATTAATCAATATGCATAAATACAAAAGTTATACAATATTCTTGAATGAATGCAATAAATGAAACATTTTATTTGTGTAATTATTAATTAAATTACATACATGCATCTTATTATAGATAATAAGTTAAATAATATTATTTAAATTTTTTCTAATTCCCGAAAGCAATATTGATTCAATAAGATAAGGGGTTAAAAAAAAATTTTGTTTTTAA
Source organism: Ceratosolen solmsi marchali (assembly GCF_000503995.2). Taxonomy (NCBI): domain Eukaryota; kingdom Metazoa; phylum Arthropoda; class Insecta; order Hymenoptera; family Agaonidae; genus Ceratosolen; species Ceratosolen solmsi. The sequence continues at coordinate 23,196,353 of NW_011948412.1, read as the reverse complement.
TTAAAAATATTCATTCTTATTAGGTTTGTAAAGTACGAATATTTTGAAAATAAACTAGGCAATACTAATTAACAAGTTCGAATCATTAATTTTCGATTTTATCTAAATCTTAATTTCAAACTTGCATACATGGTTTGATGTGTATATTAAAACAACTTCTGACCCATTAGGCTTTTGTATATTTAAAGTGAAGTTAACAAATTTTTTTAAACATTATTTCGAATGAAGACTTCAATGTAGTTTAAAGCCAGTTATTAAGTAGTTATTTTTACAATGACTTGATCACTGAGCCTAATGAAATCAAACCCACTCAAGCAACTTGTATAATATGCTTGCAACAACAATTTTCCGAATGTACCGACTAGGAACTCAAGATATTTAACACTTGCTTTTACTCTGGATCTAGGCATTGCAATGTGCAGCATATTAAGAAGCTCTGACTCCTTCCTTCGATTCCGATTGAGTCGGGGGCAAATACATGGGTGTTCGCGCACGTCGGAAAATGGAGCTCGAGAAAAAGTCCAGCGACAGCCCTTATCGCGAGTCGCAGAAGGGGGTTGGGGTGGAATATGCGCTAAAAGCGTTAGCGCAGGCGCAGTAGCGAGCTATCTTTGGATTTCCACTCGAAGACGAGAAAAGCGAAGGAACTGGAGAAATCGGGATCGCTGGTTAGTCGCGGGAGACCCTCTGCCACTAGTTGTCTCGCTGCTGCGCCGACGGACGTTCCGTTGTGCCCCGGGTGTCGGATAAGCCACGATCCGCGCCCGTATGTTCGCGTGCTCTCGTGCGGCTCTGTCACAGGGAAAAAGGTAAGCGGGGATTCCCCGGAAGACGCAACCACTATCATCAACACGCTCCCCTAAGCTCGTGGAAATGTTTGTGTTCAGGGTCTACCGATTAATGCAGGGCATTAAAATTGTTTTCATCAGGCGGATGATGGCGATTGTTTTGTAAATTTTTGGGCTTCCATTTAAAATGACGAGGTCCGTGATTTTGTTATACGTTCTATCTTAACTACAAATCTTACGAAGCTACAGTCGATTCACTTAACATTTGTATGTATTTGATATTCTCGCAAAGTTGAGATAAAACTGATAATTTAACATTCAAGTTGTTTTCGTTTTTTTTTCAAATGAAAAATACTTGCATTTTGCTAATTATTTTAGTTAAATTTTTTAAAAATTCTTCAAATTCTTATTATATCATTATAATTTTTACTTTATAGTGTATGAAAAACAAAAATACAAGGAAAAATTGATTAAGTTATTGAGTCATTGAATCATACTTTACAATGTATGTTGTAAAAATAAAAATTTTCTGAATAATTATTTTCTTATCATTTTATACTAAGTTTAGAAAGAAGATATGAAAGTTTTATAAAAAAATTCATAATTTAAAACAATTCTTTGTTGTGTATATAAATTGAAGATTTTATAATGTAAATGATATGGATTTATGTTTGAAAAATGTTATTTTGTTTAAAACTATTTTCATTAGAATATGCGAAAATATTTATTTAAATCGAAATACGATTGCAAGGATGTAGTAATGTTGAATTTTAATTTTAATAATAGTTGAAATTAGTTAATAATAAGTAATAATGATAATAATTAACAAACATGTTTAAGATATAATTAATATCTAAATATCATACAAGAAGTATATTTATCTTTTGAAATTTTACTGAACCAAAAAAGAAATTATAATCACGAACATTTCCACTCGTCTGTGATTTTTGTTAGTTTTTTCCGTGAATCTAGAGAAGTATAATAATCATTTATATTGTTTTTAAAGAATTAATAAAATTTTATAAATTACGAAACAAATTCAATGCAAGTCACTAGTATGATTCCTATTATTTTTGTTGTCATTCTATCATATCCTATCATAATTACATCATCGAGTAATACCCATAAACTTAACCATTATTTAGGATGAAAGAAAAAAATATGCACATTTATTTAAAGTAACTTATATATTTTGATTAATTTTATTAATTTTATATAAAAATATATTTTAATCTTTTAATTAAGACGAAGAAAAATACTGACTTAATAGTATTTGTTTAATACATTCTCTGGATTCTTGGAGAGCTATCATCCATATTACATGTAATCAGAATAATTAAATGAACAACGGTTTTCATTTAATCTAATAAAATAAGGTATCACTATTATCTGAAAATATTTTCATCAATAAGCGTCAATATATTTCATTGGATATGTTAATTTAAATACTACAATTTAACATCGTAAGTTTATGTTTATAAAACTTTTGTTACTATAAATCATTCACATACGCAGATCATACTTTTAAATTAAAACATACAAAAGTTTTTGTTTATGATAAACATTTAATTATTAGCACGGATGAAGCATGTCGAAACACAATTATAATTAAATAGTTTTTTATAATTATTCATGAAGAAAATGCACGATTAAGTTAAATCAGAATGAATAATCACGTGTCATTATGGGCTTTTATTATGTACCATTAGACAAAGAGCATTTTAGAAGAAAGAGATCAATATAAATAATAAAATAATTGTAAGCACCAATGCTAATTGAATAATTTTTACTATAATCATTTTTGTTATGAAATATAAGATAAACTAATATTATAAAATTAATTTTTCATATAATATGATAACAAGGTAATATGTATGGAATTTATAATAGTTTTAATAAATTTGCTAATTTAAATATTTCATTTACTTAAAGATCAAATAATGAATATTATGTTAGATGCTTCAAATAATTAAAAAGTTCATATATTGTGAATACAAGTATTTTATTTAAATTGTTATGCCAAATTTGCTACAATTATTTAAAAATTAAAAATAAATCTATTAAGGTAGAGAAATTGTTTGAAAATTATATATATTGCTTATAGTAGCTATAATTACTTATTTATAATCTATTTTCTAATAAAAATTTTTAAATAATGCACAAACACATTCAATTTTTAATATTTTATTATTTTTATTATTTTAATATATATATATATATATATATAACATTTAAATGTAATTAAAAAAAAATAAGAATAAGGTATTATTGTATATATTATCCAGGCACATATAATGTCACGAGTCTATACTACATTTGTAATTCAAACTAATGTAAATTGTTTCCTTTTTATAAAAAGAAAAAGTTCAATCCTTACAAGTGTTTTATATTATAACTATAGTCACACTTTTATAAATTATATATGAAGAACATATATATTAAATATATATATTTATTATATTTGGGTTAATTTATTATATTACGAAATTCAATTTCATATAATGGAAGTAAATACAATAAATATATGAATATTCTACATCAATTTTTGTATTATATCATTACATCAATAGAACAGTAACGTAAATACTTTATTATTCTTAAACATAATATAATAGATGTTTATAAACATAAATTTAATAAAAAAATGAACTTGTGCTTTATAATTTCGATTGAAATTATATATTATAATTAATTGAAATGCAATTAATTTGATGTAATTAATAAAATAGTTGATTTCTAAAAATAATTTTATTGTACAAAAATAATTGTCGATACAACAAAGTATTTTTCATTTTATATATTTATAAAAATTTAATTTTGTAATTTTAATTGCATTAAAAAATCGCTTGTTACATAATTATGTACATAGTTTTCTATTTTACGTTATTAATGTTACGAAAGGTCGATCAGATTTGATTTCTACTTTAATTTTCAATAATAAATTAATATTTTGAGGGTTATAAAAATTTAAGTGATTTATAAAATGAAAAACTATATTTATATATTAGGAAAAAATTAATTTTTTAAATAACAATTTTTTATTTATTTTTCATGACATCCGTTTATTTATTAATTTACTTGATAATAATTTAATTGAAATCATAATATATATTTTTTATTTCCAACAATTTATTAATATTAGTATGTATAAACAAATTTAAATTATTTAGCATTTAGAATTAAAATATAATTAATATTATTAAACAATACCTTATCACTGCTTACCCACACTATTTACTAATTGAGCTATTGATGTAATATTATTTTTTAATATTAAACTTGAATAATTGAGACAAATATTATGATCTTTATCAAGAAAAGCTTAGATTTAGTTTCGAAATAAGTTAGAAATTCTAGAAAATGATAATTTTCCAAAAATGCTGTTCGATATAAATATGTTAACTTTGTGATCAGCTCGATGTTTTTATAGAGATACTTGAAGTTTTCTACAGTTTCCTTTTTGTCGCGGCATAGACACTGAGTGAGTGGATCGATTGGTGGTTGGGGAAGGAGTTGGAGAGGTCGAAAGGGCAATTCGAATAAATCGGAGAGCTGGCAGTACCATGTACGATAATATCGGCGAGTGACTGCCGAATTAACGAGAGAAAAGCGCGAGAATTTAATGGACTTTCGACTCTATTTACACGTGTACGTATCGATAATATCCAGTCAGAACTAGTCGAATTAAAATTTCGTAATTTCAACGATAAATTATTTTGCTCTCTTTAAAAATTTATTGATCGTCAAACAATCTATAAAGAATCGCTTGGATCTATTTAGAATTAGTTCTGTACAGTAAAGGTTCCAAGGTTTAAATTTTTTACTTGAATCTGAACTATAACTAAACTAAAAAACTTTAAATTATCTGGAAAAACTATTGCCTTATTAAATTGATATTTTAGAATATTAATCATTTACAATCCTCAATCTTTAAATAACCATAAAAATTATTTTCAAATATTATTCGGTTTAAAAAACATTTAAATTAAAAAACAATAAAACAAATTTTATTCCAATTAAGAAATTAATAATTATATATATATATATTTGTGCATGAAATATTAAATTATCTATAATTGTAATTAATTAATGTTAATTATTATTGGTTATTAATTAGATAATTTATAATTCATTAATAATTCTTATCTATAAAAATTTTGGATTATAAAAAAATATATTAAGTATATATCTAAATTTTGTATTAAGCAAACCTTTAATAATATTAAGTGTAAGTAAAAAATCATATTTGCTGTATTAATTCACATATAGTTATCACACGTTAATTTATCAATGAATGAATTACACAATTTAAGTTAAATCATACATGTAATAGAAATAAGTAGAATTGCTTAAAAAGTTAACATTCAATTAGTGGAAAATTGTTTATTTAGTTCTTTTAATTAAAAGTGTTAATTATATAATATTATCTTAATACTTATATGAAATATTCTTTTTTGATATTTTGAAAATATTATTGCAATTTTTGCTATTGCATAATACATAAATTATCACAAATACCTTATTCAATAAAAAATTGTTAATAATTTCTTTTTCCGACATGCACATATAAACATATAGACACAAAGTTCATATATGGATCCATATATGGCTGGATAGATGGTTGAAGTCATATGAGTGTAAATTGATAGTTATTTTCAAGCCATTTGTTACAACATTCAATTCATTGAAAATTTATTTTTAATTTTACAATAATAATGTGTCTATAACTTTGTTGAGGTAGATATTGTTTATTTAAATGATGATGTTTCTATGCTTCCAAGTGAGAAATAGCTATTATTTCACTAAATTAATTCAATGTGATAAATAAGCTTTATGTGTACATAACCAATAAAGAGACTATTTTTCGATACCGTTTAGATCTTTAAGGTAATTATATATAAGTTTAAAAATTTTAATGTATTTTATTTTTCATACTTTGCATTATATAATTACATTAAATACATAATAGAATTAAATAAGTATTTATATATAAATCAACATTTTAGTGAATAACTAAGAAAAACACACGATAACTTTATATATATTAAATTAAAATCAGACTTAAAATAAGTTTCCGGTTAAATTTTCTTATTATGAATAGATCAATGCAGCTTCTCATTTATTCATAACAATGCATTAATTGAAATCTGTAGATGATTTCATAAATGAGATTATTAAATAATAATCTTATAATATAAAGAAAATATTATTTTATTTATTTCTATGGGCAGTAATATAACTAAATTTAGTAAACAAACTATACTAATAATAATTTATTAGTTATAAATATTTTGTTATTGCCTCAAATAAACGTATACATTCGTCGCATATCAAATTTGTTTTGAAAAATTACATATAATTAAGTATTGTTTGCTTTAGTCCTTAAACAATTTATGTATTAAACTATTTAACATAGAATATTTATAGACAATATAATACGATATAATAAATTTCGAAAAATTATCATGTGATTTAAATATAATTTCGTATATCCGGAAAATTTATAATGTATTGTAGCAATATTTTTAGAAGGCAATACTCTTAAATGAGTATTCATATTTAATAATAAAATCGTCATCCATTTCAGTCACACTTTTAGAATTAATTTTCACTATTATTACAAACTTTGAAACAATTATAATTCAAAATAAAATCAGTCTAATTACATTAAATGCAGAAATTAAACCCATTGATATTACGTTAATTGAAATATTTGTATTTTAAACATTTTCTTTTAAAGCTAATTTAATTTTAATATTTAGGTCAGTTTATTAAAAAGACACAAATATAAATAATTTATTTAAGAATAATTACTGAATTATTTAATTAATTAATAAAATTATCTGTTATGTTATATTATTTTACAGGCAATGGATTTATGAAAATTTTTTTGTTTCTTTGAAGAAATATACGTATATGCAAATATACGTATTAAAAACAATAGTATTTATATATTTATTTTACCTTTATTATACACTTCAATTTACATGTAACTAGTTTTAATGAAAGTTCTTTTGTTACTATATGCACATATATCATATCTGGACATTAAGTGCACAAAATAATACTAATAGGCTGTATTTATTCGACAAATTATTATAAAAATAATATTTATATACCAACAGTACAGTCATTAAATAATAATATATAAGTACAATCGTTTTTTACAAGTGGAATTTACTAATGCATAATTTCTATCATAAAAATTTGTTGGTTTCCATTACAGAAATTATTTATCTTCATAATTGTGCGTATATCATTAAAATTTATTTTATTTTAGAATGTTGTATTGTAAAGTAGCATATTTTATTATAATATACTCACAAGTTACAAAAGCTTTCTTTAATAAGATTTTAAAATATATAACATGAATTATAGAATAATGTATGTAATGCAAAAATTATATAAAAGAGTCTGAAGGTAATTATAAATTATGTAGAAGTAATTTTAAAAAAAGTAAAATGTTTTGTGAAAAGAAACATCACGTCTGTTCTGTATTAGTATATTATTTAAAATAAAATGTTTCATTATTTACCAATTAAAATCACACTATTTATACTTGTATTTAGAATATCTAATAAAATATAAAAATTATAGAAATATGCAATTGAAAATGTTAATATATCATAAAATATTGTTAAAATTGATATTTTTTTAATATCACTATTTTAAATACTTTCCAATTATATTGCATTACAGTACATTATTTTATAATAATTATCTATCAATTATATCAATTATCAAACTAAAATTTAAAATGTAAATATTATAGTTTGAAAAGTAGTTTAAAACAATTACATCCAAATTTTTTTACAATTAACATCGTAATAAATTAAATATTAAATTCACTTAAATTGATTAACTATGTTGACTGTGAAAAAGCAAAATTTTATGTTTAAAACGTTAAAAAATATTTATGTATACTGTAATATTTACATAAATTACTTGTTTACGTATTACGTATATTTTAAAGATTTTATCAATGTTTATAGTTTATTATTTATTCAATTGTTATAGACAATTCACTAGATAATTTCTTAGATAATTCAAGTAATAGGCAGAATTTACACTCCATCTAATTTCACTTATCGATTCATAGAATATATATATAACCCATTTAAGCTCACGCAATTAAAATCGTGTACGTACATTTTAGATAAACGCGGGTGCCCCCTGCGTTAGATCGAAGTTTTTTTTATATACACATGAACTTTTTGAATGCTTGCCAAGTTGTTTTTTTAAACATTATCGGGTAATTGATTCCTATTACATAATATTACATTCTTGTATATTATTTAATTATATACAGTTTTAATGATAATTTTATGTAATTACTTAACTTACTATAATATACAAACTATGCGTTATATAAGGAATATCGAATCATAAAGTATTTTTGATAAAGTAATATCAGTAATTAATTATATTTTAAATTCTATACTTTTTCTTACACATTTAAATATTTTACAGAAGAATTGGATAATTTGTAAAATAATGTATAAGTATTTTTAAATTCAAATTAATTATCAAGAGTCGATTTTGAAATCATTTCTTACGTATTTGCTAAATGTGTTATGTAAATATTTAAAAAATCTTCATATAACAAAATTCATATTAAAATGTATTTTATAAAATTAAGTATAATACTTGATAAAAATTTTTATTGTATTTTGTGCATTAGAAGTTTTGTTAAAAATTTAATAAAAATTAATAAATAATATATAAAAAAAATGCTTAGAATTTTTTAATAAATTAATTTGGAATTAATATTAATTACGTGCATGACAATTTATATATTAATTTGCACAGAGATGCGTTGATTTATTATTTAAAAACTTCTCACAAACAAATTTTGATTAATAGTAATTATTAAATTATATACGCAAACATTTTATAATAAATAAAATTATTATTACTCCATTTTTAACGACTTTTATTGAAAAAAGTAATATTCAGTATTTTTAATATGCTTATAATATATTTCAGTTTTAATATGTATTCAAATTATCATAAAAAACTATATTGTTTCTACAGGAAATTCAGAAAAAACATTTTTGTATTTTTTGACGATAAAAAAATGTTAAAACATTGATACACATATTTGTATATATTAAATAATTTATGCTTAGAAAATGTCTATAAGTAATCCAATAAATTTTTATGAAATATAATAGATGTTATTATATTTAAATTTCATTTATCATTTATTAGAAATATCATATAATAATGAAAATATTATTTATTAAAACTTTATATCTCAATGGTTTTATTATCAGTTTATTTATTATCAACATATGTATTATTTTCAAAATTATTAACTTTATGAAAATGTTATTTTTGCAAAATCAGTTCTTGTATAATTTTTAAATAGAATTAAATTTCTTAATAACAATCATGCCTTATGTAAAGCTATCATGAAGGAAAAATATTAAATAAATTTTATTACGATTAAAAATACGTATTCTAAATTTTATAAATCCTATTTTTAATAAAATTGGATCGTTTATTTTTAAGGTATGACGTAGAAGTAATGAAAATTAAATAAGAATTTTTGTAATAATAAAAAACATGTTTTTAAAAAATTCGTATTCAGTCAAAAGAAAAATTAGGAATCTGAACTTCTTTCTAATATTGAAGAAGGCGCATTCGGTATTAAAAGGTGTGCCACCATAAGGATTCATTCTTTGTTATTTTTAGAAAATATGTCCGTAAGGTAATCGATCGTCTTGTGCAGACTATCGACAGTCATTTTTAACAGTGTTTATACAAATGTCTACAATTCTCTAATCTAATACGTAATACTTAATATATATCATATAAAGATAGAAAAACGAACTTTATTTAAATAAAATTCCAGTGCTTTTTTTCTTTAAATGCCAAGTGTTTTAATTTCGGGAGCTTGACGTCAACTTATATTGTTTCCTGCAAATATATTACTTGAATTTATAAATCAATTAGTAGTAAAAATGGATTCGGTATTTTTATGTAAAAAAATAAACTGATACTTTATATTAATTTATAATAGATGCTTAAGTTACCAACTTTATTTATCTAAGAGAACAATTAATTGTATTTAATAAAAAGTATCAAATATTTTTTAAATGAAAAAATCTTATAATAATTGATTCTGTCAAATAATAAGGTGAATATACATTTAAAAATATATAAATACTATTTCAATTAACAATTAATAAAACTTTTTTATTTATACTTCAATTGTATTTTATTTTATATATCCATGTAATTAATAAAATTTAACTATAAAATATACTAATACTTTTCATTAACATACTTAACAACGCATAGAAATTCACTATTGACTTTTTTCGCAAACAAGCCATGGCTTCATGATCGTGATAATGCGATTACAGACACATGCGAATGTAGCTCGCGTCGAAGAGTTTGCGCCGAGGTCATTGGTCATAAAAGTCGCTTGAGTAGTTGCAAGTCGTTTTAATAAATATCTCATAAACTGCTCGAACAGACACTAAAAAACAAAAGCTTCAGAATGAAAAGCTCACCATTTTTATTATTATTATTTTGGCTTCATTATTATGATTAAAAAAATTATGTTTAAATTAAAAATAATAAGTATAATAAATCAAATAAAATTGGTTTTATAGTAGTAATAGCAATCATTTTCGGGCAAAATTTTTAACTTTATTTTATATATTTTCATTATATCATTTATTAGATAAATATAAATATTCAGTTAGTGTCATTTATAAGTTCATTAGAATGTTGGAAAAACTTGCACTTTACATAGACGAAATGTTCATATTTATGTAGTAGTAGTAGTTGAATTATTAAATAATTTATTAAATAATCGACAACATAAAATATATGTTATTTGTGATTATATTTATTGTTTACTTATTATTTTAATTATTATTATATTTAATCTATGTAAATATATTAAATAAATCTCAGACAGCAAGCAATAAAACAAAGTATATATATATATATACGTTGTATAAGAATTGTTCGTACAACTAAAAACAATTAGAGTAGATAATTAATTTAGATTATTTCAGAATACATTATAGCACATAGTATAGACTATTGTTTAATTAGTCACGTTATTAGACTACTCAGTATCGATTTTTATTTGTTGTAACATATTAGAATAGTATAGTTCTATAATTTACGAGAATCTCTCTTTTTCAACAAAACAGGCTAATGGGCAAAGTTTTATCTGCTTCGTTAAAATCAACTTTATTATAAATTAAAAGGTACTTGAAGCAGTTTCAAATATTTAGATTCATGAAACATGGATACTCAACAAACTTTGGGATCTCCAACCGAAATTTCTACTGAACGTAAAGTACCTATGGTAAGGATTCGTAAGAAATCAATCGGATTATGTTAAAAAATATTTTGGTTTTATTAAATTTATTAGAAAGAAATTCGAAAACCGATGAATAGAGTTATTTTAGATGGATATATTAAAGTAATTAATACTTTTGAAATAGAGATTATCGCAAAAATATAAAACTATAAATGTATATAAAGTTGTATGAAATACTATAATAAAAGTTGCATATTATTTCATAATGAATTGATAATGAAATGAATGATAATCATTTTAATACTATTAATATTCTTATTATGAAAATTAAGAGAATTTAAGAAATTGTTCGGAACAAAATTTTAAATAAAATTAATTTTCAAAGCAGCCATTTAAATTCGAATAAATGTCAATAAAAATTTGTTAAAATTTGTTAAAAATTAAAAAATTAAATGTATATTTGTAACTGATTGTTAATAAAACAGAGTTCAAAAAAGAAAGTTTAAATTGGCGAAAATTAAAACATTTTTATTAAAACATAAAATATAATTAAAACAAAAAAAGAGATTCATTGGCAAATACACGAAATGGGAATGACAAAATATTTAGGTATTGTTATTTAATAAGAACATTTTAATTACATAATTATAGAAATTGCATAAATTAATATTTGTTCAATAGTACCAATTAAATAGCTTACTGTTTAATGAAATCTAGTAATGAATTTCCAATCGATTTTGTAAGGATTCAAGAAAAAAAGGAATGAACTACTGTCAGGTTCGGTGAAACTTCAAGCTAACATGAGATTAAATAATTTTTGCGTTTTCTTATTTCGAGAGATCGATGTAGTTAGGATAATATATTTTATCGACAATTTTTTGAATTTAGTTTATTTTTTCGCTAACTATTTGTAAATAATTATTTAGTACATAAATTCTATGACATAGATTGATATGAATGATTTTATTCTATTATTAAATATGATTTATATAATGAATTATTTGCTATTTTAATTTGATTATTAACAACTTTTTTATTCATTATTACGAGATATATTATTTTAATATATATTAATATTAATAATTAATAAATAAGTATTATTATGTAAAAATTATTATATAATATTTATAAATTTTATAATTTTTATATATAAATATATAGGTTTATTATACATGTATATATAAATTATATATGATAAACTTTATTCATACATTGTAGAATATATATTTTATGTGTATTAAATATAATGGAACTCTGAAATATTTATGCAAATAAAATTATCCTAAATGTAATTATATAATTATATAATTAGATAATTAGCATTTTTAATTAAATTTCTTAACACGCGTGTCATATGAGTAAATGAATAGTGAAATAATATCTATACGCAATTATCTATAAAAATACATATTGTATATATGGCAATATATGGTATGTATATATTATATTCATGTAATTCGTTCAGAAGTATGTATTTAATAAATATTTAATTATAATTACTTAAGAATGGATAAACATTAGTTAAACATACTGCATAATAGATCAACATATACTAAATATTACTAATAAAGTGATATAAATTATTTATAATATTTTTAAGAAGTAAAGCAGGAACATACAAAAGTATATACCACATATTCGTAATAAAAAGATTTCTATAGGTTAAACAGAATCCTCAAATACCTACAAATCTACAAAATCATCAAACACAACTTCAAAGCAGTAGGCTAAATTTGATTTCACCGGGCCTTCGCAATCTGTCAACCACTACGAATTCGGTGGATGGTACACCTCCATTTCAATATTCTGGTGGACCACTATCTTTGTACCATGTTGATGGTCGATCTCAACTGAATCCAGGAGGTCAACAAGGTCAATTTCCTCCGGCAAGACCATACGGATTACCACTTCAACGTGTACCATCCCCTAGGAACTTTTTTTTTGGAAGACCATCGCAATCGGATTCGTCTTCAGGTGGTCCGCCACCTCGTTTTATACACGGACAAACATCATCAACGGATCAACAAGGTCAGCCACCTTTAAGTGCCAGACTACCTCAATCCTTTAATCAAGTAGGTTTCGCTAATCGACCGCCATTTCAACCACTTTCTGGCGCTGCAAGCAATGATCTACGATTACCGAATCGGGGACTTCTTCAAAGAAATAACTCCGTAGGGGGTATTACAACTTCTCCGAGATTTTCACATCCAAATTTTCCTCTAGGCCAACGACAACAGCAGCAAAAAAACGGTTTGAATTATCAATCTCGGCTACAATTTAGCGTTGATAAGATGGTCGATACAGATGTCAATCAATTACATCGGCCACTATCAAGTGCATCATTAAAAATCGATGATAATGATAAATTTAATAGTGCCTTTGATGCAAGTAGCTGTGAAAATGATAAAGAGAGTGAAGATGGAGAAATTGATGAAGAACAACAGTCAATTAATAATGATGCGTTTATTGATATTAAAAATTACGATTTAGAACTGATGAATAGTGCAAGAAATAATTATGAAATACAAAAAAAAATTGAGTTTAAAAGCTTGTCTTCAAAAATGACTGACATTAAGTTATCAGACTTTGAGTCATCAGCCATGAAAGTTCATCCATTAAATAATCAAATGCAAAGACGATTCAAGAAATTAAAGGATACACATACTTCGCTACCTGAGGTATCCATCAATAAAATGAAAGAAAATCTTGAAACAGCTGAAATGCAAAGTTCGTTACCTCAATCATCAATAAAAACATCTGCTGACTTTACGAGCATTAAGAGTTTTGTTGATAGCCAAAGGAAGATGCTTTCATCAGCTAGATCTTTCATTCATCAATCACTAAATAACACCTCTCTCATGTCTATAGCAAGTGAAAATGAAAAAGGATTAACATTTAATAAAGCAATAAATTTATCCAATGAGGAAATTGCGAAGGTTGGAATAAATAACACTGGTATTTCGAGAGACCGAGCCATTGGGTCCACAAACATTTTGAAGAAATCATCTTCCAATGGGTTGATTAAAACAGGTCTTTAAACTGTATTCGATTCTTATTCTACTCATGAAAATTTTTTATTTAGTTCTTTGCATTGAAAAATATAATACATGCGTTATAAAATTGATTTTTGCTTGGGACAATATTTATGTCTCGCTTATCTATTTTGAAGTTATCTATTTTTTATACATTAATTATTTTTATTATTTGTAGATGCTGAAAATGACAGTGGAGTTGATGAAACAATGCAGCAAAGAGAGGTATGGGTTTAAATAAATTTCAGTAGTTGATGTATAGTAATAATATATAATTAAAACTAATCATTTTTATATATAAGATAATATGTTACTCTATATCATGATACATCATAACCGAATTAAAGAATTTCATAGATTATTTATTATTGATTAACGAAAGAAGGTTTAAATTTTATCGTATATACATTTATATTGTATATTAATTTTTGTATCATGTAAGATAGACGTATTTGAAACTATAAAATTTTTAATATATAATTATATTATATAATATAATTATGATCGTTGGAGTATAATTTTCAATCAATGTAATAATGTTAAAAGTTAATAAAAATATCGATTAATTAAAAATATAAAATTATTAATTAATAATTTATACTGTATAAAAAATAATTTTTAATCGTGTATTATTTAGTAATAACAAAAATTTATTTAAAGAGAATAGTGTTTATACATTATATAGCAAATAATAATATAAAAAATTGTAAACTTTTGATATCTAAATTTAATATTTCTAAATATTGAAATATAGCTGAGTAAGTGCGAAAACAGTATTTCTGAAAGCAAAAATTCTAGTAATTCATTTGATATAAAATAAATTATTGTTATTTATTTTTTATGTTTAGGGGCCAAGGACAAATGGCATTTCTGAATTGTCAAAACAGTCACCTGATAACAATAAAAGATCGTCAAGAGCCGGTTCTCCTGTAAAGTCTCCAAGTAAATCAATTAAAATTTTGCCGAGAACGCCGGATGCGGCTCCTCTTACAACTGTCCAAGACAAAAAAAGTAAGTCACCGGATAGCTGCAAAATTAAATGATTAGAATTTATTTATTTGTTTTATAATTCTATTCAACTCTATTTGGGATTCTTGATTAACAATTGCTTTATATATATATACCATTCATTTTTCTAATTGGATATGTTATTTCTCTTTTTATTTACGAAACATTGTTTCAGAAGTTCCAATGAACAAAGTACAAGTAGGTGCTGCTCCATCACCAAATTTAAAATCTGTGAGATCAAAAATTGGTTCGTTAGATAATAGCACTTACAAGCCAGGAGGTGGAAAAGTCAAAATAGAAAACAGGAAGCTGGATTTTAGCAAAGCGCAGCCAAAAATTGCAGCCAAAAATGATAAATATATACCTAGTGGTGGCGATAAAAAAGTTAGTAGTTTTGACGACTTATTCAAATAAGAATAGAAATGGATAAAAATAAATTTTGAAACAAAACATTTAGCGGATATAAAATTATAATTGAAAAATCTTTGAACACATTTCAGGTATTTCATTTTATTGTATTTGTATTAACTGTCTAAAAAAATATTATATTTTAAAATATTATGATAAAAAGCTTTTTCAGGAAAGTGTTCATTCTTGAAGTGATATAGATATTCATAATTAATTTACTAAATAGTTCATATATTGACATTATTATATTTATAATTTATAGTTACATTTTATTATAGTACATATATTGGTATAATTATATTTTCATCTAAATAATTTTAATAATATTTGCTTAAATAATTGTTCTATAAAAATTAATTATTAAAAGTACCACATGTTATAATATTCAATAGTAAAGGTAGTATCTGTTCAAATGGGATTAATTTGTTTATTAAGCTTAATATCAAAAGAAAACTATTTCAATAGAAATTACTATAAGTACTCAATGTAAATACAATTCATATAATCCTTTCACAAATAAAAATATCATTAAAAAATTGTTTTCATTTCAGTTTATAACATGTTAAATAAAAATAAGTAAAATAGTTACAATTAATAAAATTACAAGTAAAGTAGAAATACACTTCTATTCTTAAGAACAATTATTTATACAATTATTAATAGAAAATAAATATCTCAAGTACTAATTATAAATTAAAACATTTTCTTGAAGATTCAACAAGTGAAGCTTCAGTGGAATGCAAAACCGAAAATTGGTTCGTTAGACAATGCAGCATATAAGCCTGGCGGAGGAGACAAGAAAATTGAGACAGTGAAATTAGATTTCAAGGACAAAGCCAAGTCAAAAGTCGGATCAAAAGAAAATGCTAAACATGTGCCTGGAGGTGGATCTGTCAAGGTATGAGCTTGTGCTTTTCTCGCCGGCGACTATGTTTTCAGCCAATCCTTGTATACATTATCTTTTGCATCATGTGTATACTAGTTTTCTTCTAGAATGTGGCGAATGAAATGTATGTATTCGTATAATCATTGTCCTTAAATATTGTAATACCAGCTCTCAGCGTTTGACAAAGATAATTTTAAAAGCATGAATTATAGGAGACAGTAGATAAACTAGATTTTTTTGTGAAACGCGTAAAGAAATTTAACTTTAAAGCAATGTAGTCTGGTATACAAGTGATGGTTATTTTGTTGTATTCATATATTAATTGCTTCAGAATATTGTACAAATTGATATGCGATGTACAATTTTTATATACATTGATATGTGTGCATATAATAAGTTGTGCAACAAAAATTTAAGTCTAAATAATTAATATAGTTTAAATTACACTGCTTTATTATTACCTTACCTTATCTTACATTACCTTATCGATTTAAAAAAATATATATATTGTTTCTAAAACTAGTACAGTTATTTTAGAGTGATATTTGAATAATTGGCTTATCTATTCATTGATTGATATAAATATATGTCGATCTTTTACATATTTTTTAATAATATGAAAGAAAATTAACAGCTAATTGCTTTAATTCATATTTCATATTATTATATGGTTAATTTATTTGTTAATGATAGTTTAACATTATGTATAGTTGTGTAAATAAACTAAATTATAAAAAGTATAAGTATCATAAGAATATTTATTAATTCCTTCAAAATTATTATTTTAGTCAATTAAATTTTTATTTGAATGTATTGTGTAAGAATATAAGTATATGCTTATGGGATTTCATACACATAACCTTTTGTAAAGATAACAATTTTTAATATTTATAGTATATAACAAAAGTAATGTTTTTAAATAAACTCATTCCTTAATATTTTATTTTTTGCATGTTCTACTTACAAGTACAACAGCTAAAGTACAATGCAATATATTAATTTAGTTAATGCATAACAGTATTCAATAATAAAAATAACAAGTTCTTTTAATTTTCGTCGTGCTTTTTTTTGAAAATATACTAAAAATTAACTTTTAAACAATTATAAAAGATGATTGATGAATATTTTGAAACCGCATTTGATTTTTTGAAGTCAATAATCAATAAATAATACCTCATTATTATTATTTTTTTAATTTTAGTCATTGTTGATGACTACAATAATATCAAATGATAATCTCATTTTGATCAACGTAAGTATATATTATCGTTTATAAACAAGTTCATGTTCATTCTCGGATACTGAAGGGATGTCTGTAAAAAATTATCTTTTTAGTATTAGTTTAGTATAGATATAAATCCAATAAAGATGTTTATTAAATATAAATCGAAACTTTCTAAAGCGTCCTTCAAATGCAGTCTTTGAATAATGAAAAGTGTATAACCTTTCCAGAGATAATAAGTATTTTTTTAGAGCAATTAGTATCGATCTACACTCAGTAATTAATTAGAGATATTTAATCATTAATAAAGGTTTTATAATCTTATGATTTTGAGAAGATCGGAATAATTATTGTGAAGTGAGTATTATGAAATTTTTTAAGAAAGTCCATAGCATATTCTATCTTTGTATCTGTCATTCACAATATACACTTATTATTGTATATATGCTCCTATAATTAGATATTTAGACACAGATATAAATAATACTTCAACATTTACTATTCACATACTTATTTTTGTCAATCATTCATTATGTACTGGAGTATTAGAAAGAAGATATATAATAAAAATAAGATTTTTTTAGTTTATAATAATATAATTATTTAAGCTGTATTATAAATTTGAAAATTTGTTTTAACAATCAATATAGGTGAATAAGAATAATATACATATTTTATTTTTAAATTTTCTAAATCTCTCTGATTTTTAATATTTTGTGTAAAATTTTATTTATAAGCAAAAGTTTGTAAATTGTTTTTTTATGCTCTTACATAATATTTATATTGAAAGATTATATATTTGTATTACAATTTTGAATTAATGTTATCAGCCTATTAAATTCAAATATGATTTGTCATCATTTAATACATTGTATGTAAAATTAAAAAATCGCACATTTTCGTAAAATAGTTTTACAGGTAAAATAATGAAAATAATATTAATTAACTTAAATAATTCATTTTTTTAATAATTTCTGAAAGACTCTATTTTCAAAAATATAAATAAATAATTATATAGATATGCAATATATATAAATAGGAAAAATAAAATTGTAAATATTAATCAATAAATTTTTATTAATATAGCTTTAAAATACCAATTTTATGTTATCTGAACTCGTTAGGTGAGTAGTAATCAAGAGATCTGTAATTAAATTATTCATAGTTCAAAATTTAAAAAACTTTGATTATATTCTATACTTCAATTTATAATTTTTTTCAAATTATTATCTATCACAAATACAAAACATATATACAATATTTAATTTATTTGAAATATCTAATATAAATATATACATATATATGTATGTACACTGTATATACATATGTATTATGTTGTGTACACTGCACGCATGAAAAAAAAATTCATATGCATACTCAAATGCTTGGACAACAATATAATTATTAACTGTCTTACAAAAAATAATTCTTTCCCAAAATTTATATAATTCTATAAGGTCTTCTAGTCTCAATTATATCTTAGTTTGATAGCAATAAAAAAATTCAATTGTATATTTGTACAAAAAAGTTACGACTCAGCATTTTTAATGTTATTGTTTTGTATGATATTTTATTTTAATTTTATTATTGTTATTGTCATAAAGGATATGAATAAATATTTAAGTCTTTTTATATGCATGCTTATTGTTATTTTACATTATGCGTACATTTAACTTGTTGATATTATACATTTACAAATGAGATTGTTTTTAATCTTACTACCAATGAGATTTTTTATTCTATTAATATATTATTAATTCATAATTTTTATAGATTTTAAAAATAAAATTAATATTTTCACATTTAAGATTCAATATTAGTAAAAGATTGAGTAAGCAATAAAAATTTAGGATGTAAGAAATAGTGGAACATAAGGAACTCTATATATAATACCTTTGTTTTCATAATTTTTTATAAATATAATTAATTTGGTATTTATTATTTTCTTATTACTATGACTATTCTTTCATGATTTAAACTATTTAATCGTTGTATTGTGTATGTAAATGAATTACAAATATTTCTTTATTCATCTGAAAATTCAGTACCAGTTTAATCATGTCTTAGTTTCAGAATTTCTTGGTTTTGAATGAAATTGTTCGAAATGGTTTTTTATAAATACTACATATTCACTATTAAATTTTTAATTTTTATAATATATTCTGACCTAAACTTTGTCGTCTTAGAATATTTTATTACATCAATTATTTAGTTACAAATATTATTATATCGTTATATACTCTCTCATTCTTTTCCTACAGGTAACTGATTAAATATTTTATTTTATATTTTCTTGCCAATATTGATTAATATTATTTTATAGAGCAAAATATATGTATTGCATCTGTTATTGCATCTGTGTATGCCAACCTTGATTATTATTATTTCATAGAGCAAAATATATGATTTTAGAAATCAGTGCTTGCTTTAATTTTTTGAGCGAAATAGAAGATGTTACAAATTTTCTATAAATTTTTATATTTGTATTTGAAAGCAGTTTTTCTTTTTTCACATCTTTACAATTTCTATTTTACGAAATTGTGAAAGAAATGTAATTAAGCCTTTAATCCTTACAGATTGAAACACAAAAAATTGAAATTAAGGCTGAAAGTAAAATTGGTTCATTGGAGAATGTTAAGCACAAGCCTGGTGGTGGGGATAAAAAGATTTTTGATGACAAAACATATCTACGACAGAACTCTTCAAATGTAGGGAGCATTAGTGGTAGTGGCTCACAGGTATTTTTAACTTAACATAAATTTAAATAAATATATGTATGTAAAACGGATAAACTAGACTTTTATTCAATGATATTTTTCAATTTAATATTAAAACTAAAGATATAGACTAATTTTTATTACTATCATTTTTTCGAAATACTTAAGCTTAAATATTTAGGCTTGTAAAGTAAATTTTTAAAAATATTTATAAATATACTAATACATTGACATAAAAATAAAATTAATATTTTGTTATCCACATTGATAATTTTTAATTAAATTTTTAAATTTAATTAAAATAACTAGATATTTCCAAAAAGTTAATTATTCCATAATGTTTAATTTGATGATGATAAAATTGCTGTACTTATTCATAATTGAAATGCTCACGAGCTCATTGATTCGCCAAAAATCCAATGTAAATACTCAATATGTCCATTAAAAAAGAAATTGAAAAATATTTGATAACTAATTTCTATTTCTTAGATATTTTAGTATTATACATTTTATATTTTTAATTTATTATTCTACTGATACTAATTTTTTCGCTCTTTCTTATAATTTTCTATCTTTAATTATTTTGATGAAAATCGAACTCAGAGAATCATTTCTAATATATTTTATTGATAATTAATTGTGATATCCATGAATTTTATGGATGAGATAACAGTTGTGAATAATAAAATATGAATTTCACTAAATAATTCTCTTACACAATTACATAGATGAATAATCAATTTTGTAATTTAATATATCATTGAAATAATAATAGATTTGCAATGAAATTTTAACGTATTCTTATTCATGATAAGTGAGAAATTTTATAAAAATCATTTAAAATTTTTTTTTTTTAATTTTATAATAATCCAATACTACAGTCATTTAATAATGGGAAAAATAGTTTTTAATAATGTTATTCTGATTGTACTAAAAAGGTAAAAAAAGAGTATTTTTTATTATCAGTAGAATATTTCTCATATCGGTATAAAATAAAATGTAATTAAATGTTAATTAAAATAATAATACTCAGGTTTTTGAAAATATAAAGCTTACTCTATTTTGACATGCTGAAGTATTAAATAATGGAAAGTAAAGTTTTTATGTTAATTATAAAGTAAATTAAATATGAAGTCGTGTTCCAATAGTATTGACAAATCTTGATTTAATTTCTAAATATTCGATGGATAAAATATCCGTTCTATATCCACGACTAGAATAACGATATAAAAGGTATCAGCCAACAAAGTCGACAATTGCTTCATCGTCTAATTATCTGATAACTTGAATTACCATAAGAAAAAAACGAGTATCACGGCCCAAACGTTAATAACATTACAGATAACTCTTGTTTTGTTTTAGAGTCCAATAGCTTCTGGAACGGGGATTGACAAAAATGGCCTCCCCATTTCGGACAAGAATCTGAATCAAGAGTATTAAATCTTCAGGAATTGTTCTCGTTGCTCTTCTGCCTTCACTTTATAATAGACATACTTGTAAATGTACTAATTAATGGTGACCAGAGCCAACTGCCGAAAGTAGACCTTGACAAGCAGTGCATGACTTATTACCGAGCAGATCAAATCTACATTTTAATATTTCAAATTCGAAATTATTGTTGAATGATAATTTGAAACATAATATCGAATTTATTATGGTATTTGATAATAATGAATAATACTCGTCATTTTATATGTGTATAGGTTTTTTTAATCATGTCAATGTCTATTATCTCACACTTTGTTCAGTTAAATTATGAATATCACTGACAGTTCATTTAACTTCCTATTTCTAAATATATGAATCATAGAACAGAAAGTGCACTATAGAAACTTTGTCATTAAATTTTTAATTTGCTATTTAATCTATTTTATCCTGTTTTAGTAGATTATATTCATATAATATTTTATAATATTTTATAATAGCATTTATAAACAATCGTGTATAAAATTTTCGAAATAAATTAAAATTTTTAATTTTTAAATAAAGCCCCAATTTGAAAATTTTATTTAGAAAAATATTTAAAAGAATAAAAATTAATTATTCATCTACTTTTAATACATCTGTTTATATTTTAAATTCAAATTCTATCATACAATAACCAAAATTTAAAAACAAATTATTTATTTAATCAGAGTTCGGGTATTATTTCAAAAATTTGTAATGTAAAAAAAATATTAAAAATTAAAAAATTTAGAGATTGAATTTAATTAATTTATTTAAAATATGCTAAACTAATATATATAAATATATACTAATAATGATGTAATTATCAATAATTTTGTCAAATGTCCTTGTATTAAATTTTCTTTTAAATAATTCATTTGTATATACTTTAGATTCATTTAGTAATGAAATAATTAATTATAATTTAAATTTTAATGTAAAAATTGAAACATTGTTTAATCATAGAATAATTTATAAATAATTTACAAGATATTAAAACATATATAGATATATATTAAAAGTTTCAATTAATCATATTCATTTGGTAGAATTAACGAATATGGATTAAAATAAAAGCATATTTACACTAATAGAAAAGCGCTGTATAATTATAAGACAATATTATTCGAATCGATTCAATCAGCAAATTTACGTTAATAATTATATTACAGCGTAATTAAAAATGAGCTAATTTAGAAGGTTGAAACGATATAAAATAATTTCATTGATATTTTATATAAGTTTTCATTATATAGTTCGAAGTTGTATAAGCAAAAAATTATTCTTTAAATACATTTGTGAATGTATTTGTAAATTATTTTATTGTTCTTCACATGTACATTAACAATTTAAAAAATTAATTATATACTTTGTATATTATCACATAAGTAATAATAAATGTTATTAATATCATAATCAATACAATAATTATTATAAATATATTATATCATTTAATTCACTTACATATTTTAATTTATAAAAAATGAATGCAAAACTGGATATTAATACGATACAATTATCCAATTATTCATATTATTTGTATTAGTTACACAACGCTTTTCAAATAATACCTTTTTCATTCTTGAGTTTGATAGAAGAATTTTAGTAAAGTTTTTTACTAAGTATGAAGTACCATTATTACCGTGTTAATTATATTACCGAAGGTATTTTATTGAATGTACTTCATCACACGAGCCATTTCTTTAATATTAATTAATTAATTTAATTTGTTAATTTCATAATATTAATTTTTTATAATTATTAAAGTTATATCAGTTTCATAAAAAGATGAACGTGAGAGAGAGCCATTAAAGTAATAATAAAATAATAAAATAAAAATATTAACAATATAAATTAACAGCATAAAATATTAACAATAATAAATATAAATTCAATAAATTACAAGTTTTTTGCATTATATTTTTACAATATTTTTGCATTTTTTATTTGACTTAATTAAATTGATAACATACTTGTAGATTAATATGGATGAAAATAACATAATATAAAAATGAAAGCTTAAGCTTGCTACTATTATGATCCATAAAAGTTATGTTATTTATTATACAAATATCTTACCTTAAATATTCTTAATCAATAATTAACAAATTTATGGTTTTCTAAACTCAGTTTCATAAATTTGATAAAAATTATGTAGTAAATATTGAAATATGTAATTGACATGCATGATGTGCATTATAATTTTATTCATTGATTTGTGCTTTGTTTAATTTGTTAGTTTTAACAACTTGCCAATACACCAAATTTACCAAACAAAAGTTATAATTATTTAAAGTGACAGTCTTAACAAAGTATTACAAAGTGTTTTTTCTAAGAAATCGAAAAATTTATTAAGTGGAATATTATAAATGGATTACTCTGATGAAACGTAATTACGCGAATTAAATGTGACCTACATAAGTGTCTAGAGACAGCAGGTATTAACATAACTACACTGGAGTACTAATATAACCCAAAATGAAGTCGCATTATAACCACTCATTTATTCAGATTTAACACAAATTTTGTCAATGGATAATAACTCCTCTTCATCTTTAATATGCAGTTTTACAAGAAATGTTACAGGACGAGCTCTGGAGAAATAGTCACTATAGAATTGAACCATACAATAATGTTTATATGAATATAGTATAGATATAATTTTTTAAAACTATCCTTTGATAGTTCTTATCTTAGATTTGTATTCTTTATGGCGTATCAATTGAACGATTATGTATATTTTTCGTAAATTTTATTAAATACTTAACAACATACTGAAATGAGTGAAAAATATTTGATACCAAATACTTCACACATTATTCTAACATATTATAAATAGTCGATTTGTAGTTTCAATAATAATTAAATAGTAAAAACGGCACCTATGAAAAAATCATTTTAAATTCAAAATTTGCAATTAACATTTTATTAATAATAATTATATTATAATAATCAACAATATACAATGAATATAGAATCAATTATTTAAAATTTAACTTAAGTTAAACATATTATAACAATATTATTAAAAATAATATGCTTTACAAATTTTTACCTATTTTATAATTGAGCAATAATTTAAAAAAAATTTACATACGTTATTTTTTTCTTGGTTTACAAAAATATACTAATCCAAATTAAATTATAAAGTAAGAATTAAAAAATATCAATGTTTTTTTACAATTTGTATTATATATTGCGTAAAAGGATTTTTAATTATATCCTTGATGATAGTTGATAAATAGGTCAACCTACATTAGCAAATATATATGTTACGTTATAAATATTTTGGTTAATGAATATTGTAAAAAAACCATCCAAGAAATGAAGAATAAATGAAAAATGGACATATTCGAAGTTTAAGGCAACACTTATGTCTATAAAACATCATACATTATATGCAAGATTGTTTACATACTATACGAATTAACAACTCATAGATAATTGTAAAAGTAGAAAAGTGTTATGAAGTGTTATGAATTATTTTTAAGAGCTGATTTATATTTCAAAAAGTGAATAGGAAATAGTTTTTAATTTATTTTTAAAATTAAGCAGTTTAATTTTTCATGGATTTTTAATACCTTATATGCTATGATACTTTTAAATAGAAAAAATTAAGTCAACAATGATCATTAAAAGGAAGTTTTTATATTTTACATTTAAAAGTTGTGAATAATAATATTTATTTATAATTTAATATATTGCAGCATAGAGGAAATAACATTAATCAATGGAAATAGATGATAGCTTTCGTCAGCTCAGAAGCTTCAGTAAAACGTGAGATTGTATTATTTTTGCTTAGGTAATACCATTTAAAATTTTAACTAACAGTTGAAATATTATTAATAATCCTTATATTATGTTAGAATGTGTTTTTGTTAATGAACGTACTAAAATGCTTAAAAGATGATTGGGGCAAAAAGACATGACTATTTCGATACTACCGTTATTTGTAAAAACTTTTTATTTAAAATTCATACTATAATTATAGCGAAAAATCGAATATACCGCATTATATAAAATATATAAAAAATAACTTTAAGTGTTTATTTATTTTTGAAATTATGAAGTCTAAGATTATCATTTTAATACAAGCATTGGAATAACTATGAAATACATATAAATTTTGTTAAATTTAGATTACTTATTTTTTCGTTTGTAATTTTTCAATACTATTACAATTTTTGTTTCTTTAAAAAATTATAATTAAATTTTTTCTGACAAATTTCAAGACAATAAAAGTATGCTTATAAACAGTATTTTTAATATTTACTATTCTAGATTCAATCATGAATAGTATTACTGAAAATGGGTGTTTAAAATATCAATTTCATTTTTTAATCAACAAGAAATTAAAATTAAATATGTATATGAGATAAGTGAAAAAATAATGCTGATGGAAAGCTAATGATTTATGTATTTTTAAAATAATAACTTCAACGATTGAAGTATTTTATTTTTGTAATTTTATAATTCAAGCACAAAAGAACCACAATATAAAGTGACTAAAAAAATCAAAGAACCAGCAATAAGTATTTTCAGTATGCACATATCCTTCATTATTTAGAAACGCTTATAAAACAAATTCTTTTTAATCTATTATAATTAACAGCAATATTGATTAATTAATGTCATTTAATATTTTATATTAAAATTGAAAACAAAATTTTCTAAATAAATGCTGTATCATTTAACATACTTTGTAAAATGGCTTCAAATATTAATTTGTTAATATATATATATATATATTTTTTTATTGTAGATATTAAAAGAAATATTTAATTACTCCAAAAATGGTCACAGTAAGCAGTAATAGAAAAATAAATTAACTATCATTATTAAATATTAAAATTTGTGTTGATTATATTAATTTTCAAATTGTTCAAATACATTACTTACAATTATATATAACTATATAATTTATTACATATATATTACATATATATTTATTAGGAAATGTCCATGCTCAATAGATATTAATTAAATCATTTGTAATTGTATGTTTATAAAGAAAATTTAGACTATTGAATTTATGTTATGTCAAATGTGATCAGAGTTCTTTCTCATATATATTACATGTCTTTTTATACATAACTTCTACCATCTTCAATGCGTAAATAGATATCAGTGTTTACATATCTATTTATATTCTTCAATAGTTAATTCAATTGTAAAAAAGGTATCCATTAAAATATAAAGGTTATAAGAAAAAAGAAAACATTGTTTTTAGAGATAAACAATTATATTATCTATTCGAAATTCAGTAAATATAATATTGTATAAGATTACAATATTATTATACAAAATATAAATTCGTAGTTACTTTTTCGCTCATCGATAATTGAAAATGTGTAAATTTTCTTCCAAAATAATTTATAAATCTAAAACATTGGTAATTTTACTTTTAAACCTTTTGTTATTTAAAAGTCATATAACAATGGATTAATATGTAGAAATATCACACATTTTAATATATCACTGAAAGTATTGATAAATAAATTATGGACAATTACATACTTAAATAAATTGATCGTTTTTCTAATTGCTACAATTCGTAGTTATAATCTGAAAAAACAAATATATTATTATTATACATTTACATAAAGAAATTGACAAATAAAAATATTTTACGAAAGTTTGCATAAGTATTTTATAATTTTTCATTTACTTTAAATGATAAATAATCATTTTTAGAATTAAATACATAGAAGTAAATACATTACTTTTTATATAAACATTAAAAATTTATTTTTGCAAATGGAATAAACAGTCAAAAATTTTCAACTTTTTGAACCAAACAAGTTTCAAAATTATCTACATTTTACCTACTTTCATTAAGAAAATTTTTCTAATAGACTATTCACATACATAATAATTAATAACTAACGAATAGTAAGCAAAATCGAATAAACTTATTTTGCAAAATAACGGTGGTAAAATGTACTGTATAAAATGAAAACATGAATTGCTGGAATTACAATGAACAAAAAATTAAATGTTCTTTTTGTAAATTACTATAAAGAAGATTTATGTGGTCAAGTTGATAAATTTTTAGTTAAGCAAACTTCCTCTTCAGTATAGCATGTAAGTAATAAATTGTATTTGCAGAGTACCCTAACCACAATGTAACTGTAAACTCTGCCAGCAATGAAAAATCAAACAACCATGTAGAACTGTTCTTGTTTAGTAAGATCAACTTCTTTGATTTTCTGTAGTTGTTTCAATGTTAGTAATTTTAATAATTCTGGAAATGTTTATCATATTTAACAATTAGAACAACTGTTAATAGTCTCTGATATCTTGAGATCGATACGTGATCCAGAAGGATTACCGACGTTATGCAAAAATTGACTGTTTAGGCTCACCATAGCAAATCTCAAAAAGATTAATGTATATTTCAGATACAGTTAATGCAAATAGCCGGGCTGCAAAAAACGCAATCTAGTAACAGTCATTAAGACAATGAAAAATCACAAACATTTATAATTTATATATAATGTTTTTATGGACATATATATTTGTGTTTAGTCGCTTTTATTTTTACGATCATTTTGCACAAATATCCACTTTCATTATTATTTTACATTTATATACAGATTCGTTAATCATTGATTATCTTCGTTAACTTACTCCTCGTTTATTGCTCTTGGAGATGTATATTATGTTACTAATTTATAAATAAAATTGTTTAATGCCTTTGCATCATAATTTTGTTTTTTATATTGTTTCTTATTTATTACTGATTGGTTATATTTAAGACTTCGTTATAAATATTGATTATAACTTTGGATTTACCATTATCATTATCAATTTTTCTTTGGTATTGGTGGAGGAATTAACTTTACACCCTCAAAGTAAGAATGGCCTAGAGCTTGTTTAGCTGTGAACCTCATATTTGGATTGTATGTTAACAATTTCTGTAAAACAGAAGCTATATGATATTTTCTAATATGAATTTCAATCATTTTCAAAGTGTTACAACAAATCAAATATTTGATACTAAAACAAAAGTGTGAACTTTATCTTATTAATAAATTCAATAAACTGTATATGTTTTTGGAATCTATTTTTAACTATTTCATTTATATATAGAAAATGTATTCCAAGGGTAAGAATTTATGAAAAAGTAAAATTTTAAAGAACAAGATTTATAATGTTATTATACTATATATTAACTTACTAAAAATAAATCTTTGGCATTATCATCAAACATAGGAACAACTTCGTCTAGATTACGAGCTTCCCATTGAGGAAACATAGATTTGTAATCTTCAAGTTGTGAAACTCCAGGCCAAATTGATTCATCTGGTGTGCCTAATGTACGGAATATCTTAAATAACTGATCTATTTCTGAATCACCAGGAAATAGAGCTCTTTTTGTAGCCTATATAAATAATAAAATTTCGATTAATTTTTATAAAATATGACAACTTATTTTTATATTTTATTTTTATAATTAATTATAATATAATTAATATTAATAAAATATTAATACAAAATTAATATAAATACTGATTAAACTTTACCTTTTGTAAATTAAGTAACTACTGATTTAACAACTTATAATCAATTTTTTTTAATTGGAATTGTAATATATATTCGTATATTTTTTATTTTTTAATTTTTAATATAATAGAATTGTGGAATACTACGATATTAAGCAAACTAAAATAGTTTCTGACTAACTTATATTTATATTTAACATTACCATTTCAGCAAAAATACACCCAAGACTCCATACATCAACCGCTGTAGAGTATAGTTTTGTACCTAAAAGAATTTCAGGTGGTCTGTACCATAGAGTTACTACTTCATGGGTAAATGTTCTTACTGGAACTCCAAAAGATCTTGCTAATCCAAAATCTGCTAATTTTATATACCCTTCATGATCTACTAAGAGATTTTGTGGTTTCAAATCTCTATGCAATATGCGATTTACATGGCAAAAAGCTACAGCTTTTAACAATTGCCATAAATAACTCTACAAAGTATAATTATATAAAAAAGATTATTAAAAGAGAAATATATTTTAATATTTATAAACATTTTATTTAAGTTTTTAATGCTTTATTTTATTAAATTTCATTAAATTATATTCTATTCATTGTTATAACTTTATAAATAAAAAGGTAAAAAAACTTTTTTTTACCTTAACCAGTGGTGGACTCAATCCAGTTTTCATAGAATCTAATAATTTTTTGAGATCTTGTTGTAAGAATTCAAATACCAAGTATAAGTGTTTTTCTGCTTGAACAACATCAAATAATTGAATAACATTTGGATGTGCAAGTTCTTTTAATAATGATATTTCTCTAATTGCTGTGGAAGGTACACCTTCACTTTCTCTATTTTAAATAAGAATAAATAATTTTATTATTGAATAAAAAGAATTAATAATTTCCTCATGAATCTTCTCATATTTATAAAATAAAATGAATTTGAAAAATAAAAACATTTCTTACAAAATTATTTATATTAATTTCAAGTAATATCAATTTTAAATAATAAATTCAAATTAATGTTACATTGTAAAATTCATAATTATTAAATTTGTTCTCATTAAAATATTAAGCGATAATAAATAAACATAAATGAATATTAATATTTTTTATTTTTATCTATTAATTGTTTACAATTTTCACATATTCAAATTGAATTAAACAAACATTCACTTTTAGAATTCATACCAATAAGCCTAAGAATATAAAAATGGCTTAATAGTAAATAAGCAATTAAGCATTAATTTGATATTTGTTAAGCACCAGGTGAGCAGTGTATAATGGAACAAGCTGAATTATGTGGTGCTACGACTAATTCAATAAAACGTGGCCTCTACAAATTCAGCTGGCACCAATATACAAGTTAGCAAGTAGAAAAGCCAAAAGCCCAGACACTAAAAAAGTTCTTTGATTAAAAATGAACTCAGCCAACTTTACCAACGAACTTTGAAGATCACATTCTTATTTTTTGCCTTGCATAGCTATAACAATAGTTTATGCAACGAAGCTGAAGTAGGACATTCAATTAAAAGGTCATTAACAAATACTTTAATAATTTTTATTTAATAACTTTAGTTTAAGTCAAATATATTATTTATAAGTATACTCTGTCACAATAGCAAAACAATTTTAATACGAATGTTATAAAAAATTTTCATGCTTACTTACGTTTCTAAACGAATTTTTTTAAGGGCGACGAGCTTTCCTGTGATTTTGTCTTTGGCTTTATATACAACTCCATACGTCCCTTCACCGATCTTTTCTATTTTGAAAAAATTATCCATAACCTCCAACAAATTTAATAACTTTGCGCCCTTATTCCAAGCTTAATTTCTACCTTTTATATAAATGTCGCTCCACCGAGCACAACGTGAATTTCAGAAAATTTTATTATTGATAATTAACACTTTATTTTTAGGTATAAACCGTATAAATAAACGATAAAAAGTAATACTTAACGATGATTCTCTTACAAGAATTCTACTGTGGCATTTTTTTGTGTATTTCGCGCGCATTTCTCGCGCGTGTACATATGCATATCCCAATGTTTACTAGAGTACTATTCATTCGATTGTAGTTAACGGATAATTAAGAATGCAATACAATTATTCAATTCGGAAAAATATATTTATTTACTGTCATCGGAACTTCTATAGTAATGTTTTAGATTAACTAGTAAATTATATAAAAAACTAAATGAATTATATTTTATATATACGGTATTTTATACATTTTTATCATGTTCCTGGTTTTATGTTGGTAGCGTAGCAGGTGATTACTAGAGGTTGTCAATAACAAAAATGTATAAAAATAACAAGCTCTTTATGCGCGTATAATTATTAAATTACTATTTTGATGCTTTTAAAATGTCTTGGACAATTAAATCGATAATGTGATATTTTATTTAAATTAACAATTTCATAGAAGTAAAATATTTTTATTATTTAATCTTTATATTTTTTGCTCCAAAAACGTTTAGTTATTTTAATATATAATCTAATATAAAAGGTAAGATGATTTATAATATAATATGATGTTTTCTTTATTAACCTGATACTTCTGATATACTACATCATATTTTTAAATTACATGTAGTATATCATGTAATATATTATAGCTTAATATTATATTACATGATTTGAGATATGTATTTTAAATTATTATAAGCATTAGAGGGATAAGGATATCATAAGCATTAGAACAATGACGTCAAATACAAATATAAAATCACAATGCATTAGATATAACTAGAAACTGTTAATAAGAAAGAAAATCTTTACATATGCTACATTTCAATTATATCATTAATAAAAGAAACTAATAATTGTTTATGTTAACTTATATTTAAATTTCGAAAAATAGTTGCACCTCGTTCCAGTTTAAGTTAATCATTACTTCTTTAATAATATTGAATATATATTATCCATTATACTTTTTAATCAAATTATCATCAAACAAATATATTTTGAATTATATTACGATAATATAAAAAAAAAGCCGTTATAAATAATAGATTAAAAGTTATTAAATAAGTAAATAATGTAGATCTTTAAAAACGAATAAAGATTTTTTAGAAATTCTTTGTTTAAATTCATCCAAATTCTTAGATATGTTTAGAATGCAGCTTGCATATGATGTAATAATGAGAACTGCATATTGTTATTTATAATAAAACCAGATTCATTTTTAAGAAATAATTAATGTATGCTAGTTATATTTCAAACATAAAAGTATGAACAATATTTTCATATACTTAAATTTCTAGGTGTTATTTTTAATATTTGGCAAGTATTTTTGAGGATAACGTTAGAGATAATTTTATAGAGAAATTTATAAAAGTTGTTGACTGACTTGAAAATAATTTATAATTTTTAAAATATTCAATTATTTTCTAAATTTAAATATTTTATGTATTCGACTATATGAAGTGCATTCGTATGAAAACATTTACTACGATTTAATAAAATATTAACGAACATAAACCAACTTAAAGTATTATTTTAAATTGTTCATATTCTTGTATATTTCGAAAATTATATAAATTATTTCATGTATAAAATATTTCAATAGACTTATCTATATAAATGTTATTGATATAAAATATATAACAAAATAATTTCTCTTGCTTTCTTGCTGCTTGTTTGATGAAATGTTGATACTGGATACTTTAATCTGTCGAAGATCAGATTTAATATTGTTAATTACTATTGACGTTTTTTTCACGTTCAATTTGTTTCTTTATTTTGCTCTCCCTGACTTTTCAATTATATATACAGAATAAGCTGTATGTTTGCAGCATTTTTTCTGTAATAGAATGGCGTTATTAGTTATAAATTAACCAATATACATCAGTAGTATTTACATAAATTATATAGTACTTAATTAAATTTATAATCATAACAATAAGATTATATTTACTGTATATTATATTATATATAATATAATATAAATATACTATAATATATTGACTTCATAATAAATAGAAATATGTAAATGCTATGATAAGATTATTGAATTATAATATTTTTAATGTATTATATTAAAGAAAACTTAGTTATTAATTCAAAGTATATTCAAAATATGTGCATTTTTTAGGCATTGACTGCACAAAATTAATTTTTATATGCAGTGTATATTTTATTGACAATATCCGGGATTTATTTTTGGCTATTTGCTACGGTATTTCATCGATTTTTAATTTCAATACTGTTATTTTAATAAAGAATAGTTACAAATTGAAAAATTGAAATTGCAGTGTAAACTAATACATTACTTTAAAAATTTGATATATTTTTAGATGTAGCACAATCCATTTTTTTTTATAATTATAATTTATAAAAGGCTCATTATATAAAATAAATTAACTTCAAATTTTAATTATATTAGAGTATAGTTTTTATATTTGAGTGATTGTCTGTTTGATACAATTTTTAAGCTTGCAAAGTAAATAATTATTACTCAACTATATTCATAAAAATTTTAATTAATAGATTACAGTATCATCAACAATGGAATCCAAAGTTTTGTATTGAAATCCTAATTAATAAAATCTACATCTTTTAAAAATGATATGTATATACTGTATAACATTTATATAAACAAAATATCACATACAGTTTAACATTTTTAAATCCTGAAAAGAAGGTATTGAAATAAAAACTTGAATTAGATAATTATATTTAGAGCTAATATCTCCTAAAAAACCAAGTTTGTATTAAATAATATAGACTTACAGAATTTTCAACATAAAATTAGAAACAAGTTTTTCTATTTTATTATTCACCTTACGAGTATGAAAATTTATAATTTTATACAATAATGAATAATAAATTTAAGATCAAATATGTTAGAATTTTCTGATGATGATTGAAATAACTGTTGATAGTGCAGTTAAAGGAATATGGATAAAAAGTTTTGTAGTTGCAAATATCTAAATTGTACTGATTTTACATAAATATGTACTACCAATTTAAAGCATATGTAATAGTATTCACAAGTAAGCTAACTTAGATTATAATAAAATATATTTTTCTTCAATTTGTATAAAATAAAATCATGTATAATTTGTAAGGTTGTCAATTGCAAAAGATAGTTTTGTTTTTACATAACTGTTAAAGTTATAAACGAATTCAAAGAAGGCAGGAAACAAGTATCTTTCACTTTTCAAATATTTTGGAAATATTTTTAGACAAAAAGATTTTATTCATTTAACTTTTAAATAATTATTTATTTTTAAGAGTTATATGATTTCATTTAGTTATATATTTACTTAGAAGTAATTTGAAAAGTAGATTTAGGAAAAATAGTAAATTTCAATGATATGATCAAGTTAAAATTTTTAATTTTTCAAAGCAACATATGTATGCATATAATATACACGATTTAACTACAATAGCAGAAAATTAGATATTTTTTTTCTATTTTTCTTATTAGAAATAATACATTAATTATATACAAATCACAAATTGTTCATCATACAAGTATTTAATTATATTGATACTTAATTAGTTCTATTGACAGTTGCCTGGATGTAACGTTCAAATGATTAATTTGAGTACAAAATTATTTATTTGATATGTATACACTGTCAATGTCATCAAATGCTTAGTTATATTGCATACAAAATTTATAAATTCACGACAACTAAAGAATAAAATTATATACGTTTAAATATCATACAAACGCTAAATATTTCAATTAAGTCAAAATAATAACTTATTGCATATTAAGTTGATAGCTAGCTCAATGAATAATTTTCAATGATTATAAATTGGGCAATATATATTTAGTTAACTTATTAGCAGTTATTATTATTAGTAAAATATATATCTCTATTAATTTCAAATAAAATTTTGATAATTTTAATATAAAAATATTGCTATTAATTGATATAATTAGATTTATAATTAAAATGTATGAGAAAGATTAAATTACAAAGCATTGTGTAGAGAGTATCAATTGATATTATGCAGTTTTATCATCCTTTAAAAATATCGATCGTATAATTATTATAATTTTTATTTTTTCCCTTAAATCCTAAAGTATTTGTAGTAATGGCTTCATAGTAAATTTGAACTAAGAAGTAGTGATCGACTTAGACGAATGACATCTACAAAGTCAGCAAGATGTAGTAAATATGTAAAAAAAATAGAGTAGAATTAGTTTTTATCTTATTAATTATTAATAAAAAAATTGATATTTTGAGTGTAAAGTGTATATTTAAAATGTTATTGCAATTCGAAAGTTAAAGAAGTAAGTACTACGAAAATATCAATTATTATGTCAATTATTTATAACAATTGTTATTTAAATAAACTATGTGGTTCTATTATTTAAACAATATCGATGATATAACCAATTAGCTATTCAATTAAATTTTGAAATATGATGAAACATCCACTAATTATAATAGAAGCAAATAAAATATGCAAACGCATATTTTTCCAGATATGACCATAATCTTGCTAATACAATACATTTTATTTGCATTTTTAATATTCATTCTGTAATTTTATGTATTCAAGCTCAGTGGGGACGTATAAAAAAGCGTTCAACGCATTTGGTAGCCAGACGTTTCATTAATAGAGCCACAGCGTATGCTTTGACCATGATTATAATACAGATTTACGTTAATTATACAGTTTCCACCTTGCCCTTTCGACGTGACACTCGAGTCTCGTTGTTCTGTCTCTCGGTGAAGGATGTCTCCTCGGAGTATTTTCTTATTAGGATCTCGGGCTCCTCGGGCGACGAAGCTGCCAGGGTACCAACCTCTACGTGTTCAGCCACGCATACGGGCGTCGTGGTTAAAGAGCTTTTGCGCAATCGCATGTCCTCAAGGGGTATCTCCTCGCTTCTCGGTCGTGGCATCTTTGGCGAGCTGTCGCGTATCCTAATGCTAGCCTCTTGGCATTTAACGCTCGGGCTACCTTCTAGGCGCTTAGTGCCCGATTTGATAAGGCTATCACGGCGCATCTGGGCAGCGAAGCCCGGTACCTTATTCACAGTGAACATCCGCTGCTGATCTTTCGGTCTTTGACCTCGACCGACCATACCTGTAAGCAAGATATTTTATGAATACGAAACTGTTTATTTAAGGATGCACTTCTCATTATATGTTTCTTTATAGCAATGGCATAATAATATTCAAGAAAATTAAATCTAATTTAACCAAGTCCAAATATTATAAGATCAATATATATTTTATTTAAATGTTAATATTTTTTAATACTTTTTTCAATATTATTAAAGGTATTTTTAATGTGACAAAACAAAAATGAAAGGACAAAAATGAAACGAAGGAAAATAAAAACGTTTTCGGTTAACAAATGTAATACATTGAAAGAATTTTATATTATAAGTATTAAAGTAATTAGCAATATTGTTTACGGTCATTACGGAATCCCATTAAAGCATAATTTGGAGGTGTTGAGCAGTGAGGAGTAGCTGTCGGAATATCAAGCAATCTAGCTATTTGATTCATCTTTTTTTGTCTTGCTTTTATTCTTCCTTTTGTTAATCTGTAAATATACCAACTGAATTATATAGAAAATATGGAAATAATAATTAATTTCATTAATAATTCTACTTAGTTTAATAATCATAATTTATAACATATTGAAGTTCATAGATAAAGTACGTAATTACAAATCAAGTATAGGTAAAGACTGAACTCATGAAAAGTTTACAGAAGTGAAAATTCAAAATATTCTCACGAATTTTTAATGAATACCGGTTATAAAATGCGTTTAAAAATATTTAAATTATTAAATAAGATTTAATTAGATAGATTTAAATTTGATTTTAAATTAAAATTTTTATTTAAAATATTATTTTCAAATAACATATTAGCTAAGCTTGTATTTATTAAATTAATTGAAATTAAAATTTGTTTTAAAAAATACTCATGACTTTGAATTATTTTTATTTTAAAAAATGAAAAGCTCAAATAATTTTAGATGTTTATAAAAATAGTAAATACAAGATCTAGAAAAATGAATTTTACCTTTGTTTTGCTGCCATACAACGAATATGATCTTCAAATATAAATTTTGCAGAAAGTAAAGGTATTCTATTACTTGTGCTACAGCTCAATGGTTTATGAATAGTTAAATGTAGACACCGAGAATCATCTTTATCACCGGCAACTTCGATGTCTTGCAGAAAACCAACAAATTTCGCTACTCCCCAGCCAAGTTTTCGTGTATCCGGTTCGACGAGAATTAATTGTATACAGTCAATAACTAAAAACCTTTTTATTTTTTGCCCATCTTTCCATACAACTCTACATGCAATAAGGTCACTATTATCTGAAAAACCAATATTACCATCGATTTAGTTAAATAAATTAAAAAATATATTATTTATGCATACACGATTTCAATACATACTTAAATCAAGAACATTATTAACTTGAACACAACTACTGGGATTTGTTAAAGGTAACTGAGTTTCGATTTCGTTATTCAATGTTAGAGATAGCTCTCGTATAAAAAAGAATACTCTAATAGCCCGGCGAGCTCTTTCAACCTGAATAAAATGTTTAAACATTTGTTAGATATTTACAAGTGATTTAAAATAAAAAAAAATATGTTAGACACTATCATACATATACGTTTATTAATACTAAAATCACTTTGACTTATAAATATATATTAAATGTGATTTGCTTTTAAGGAAATTAAAATAGTAGAAAGAAAATTACTTCTCCACAAGGAAGCCTTTTACTGAATTCAATGCCTGTCATTGGTGTTCCAGTAGGAGGCAGTAAAATATTGCTATCCATCATAAGCCATTCTACTTTTAATGGCTTCTTTTGTATTTCACTATATTCATCTTCAAACATATCCAAAAAAATATCTTCACCCTGTAAATAAACATTTTTGTAAATTAATATTAATCGAAATATAACATTAATGTGTTTTAAAACATGCAACATGCATTTAAAAATTTAGTAATCCCAATTTTCCATTTTTTGACCTTATAAAAATTTCGAAGAAGTGTAGTACTCTGTTCCTTTGCTGCTTCTACTGCTGCTAAATGGTAATCTTGTAACAACACTTCATTTTCGGAAATCACTAATTGTATTAGTAATTTTGTTGCTAATTCCAATGTGACAAGTCGTACTTTTGCATCTAATAAAAAAAAAAAAAATAATAAAAAAAATTAATTTCATACACCTTCCACAATGCTAAAAGGAATAAATCTTACTAATTTGACAACTCAATGTTATAATATGGATGATTCGGTTGATCAAAGTTTCGTTGTAAAGATTTTTTATAGAAACTTTTAAAGGAGCTAAAACTAGATCCATAGTTTCTGGATCGATACCCTAAAAAATAAGTTTATACAGTTAAGATATAAAATGTATTAAAAAGTCAATTATATTTATTAAAAAGTTTATTAATTATAATTAATTAACTATAATTACTATTATAGTTATGCTTATAATTAATTAAGATAAAACATAAATAAAAAATTAAAAATGTATAAAATTAAAAATTAGTTAATACTTTAAAATTGTTATTATTCTATGCATTAATAATTATTATAACTTTAAAAAATAAATAGGAATTAATAATAAGGAATTAGTCACCTGATTATTGGCTAGAGCATATAAAAGACATAAAGCAAATAGAGCAGCATAATCATTTTCTGTGCAATACAATGAATTTAAAATAGTTTCAAGAAAAGGTTTGTTTGATAAAGAATCTTGTTCTATTGTATTTCCTGTTGCTTCTGAAGTTAGAGGATTTTCAAGAGCTAATCTCTGTTCTTTTTCTTCATCAGTCACACTTAAATATTTAATTTCTTCTATTGTTTCATTTGCAACATCAACTTTGTCAAATTCAGTTTTTACAGAATTAGATTCAGTTATATATGTACTTGATTTAATTGATTTATCTTTTTCCATACTATACCAATTTTTTTTGTCTTTATCTACAGCTTCATTATTTACTAGTTCATTATTTTTTAATTCTTTTCTCTTTGATATTATTTTTTCTTCACTTTTCTCTGCAACATTTTCTAATTTTGATGATTCATTTAAATTTTCTAGTGACTTATCTAAGCTTTCTTTAGGTGGTGAAAAAGCAACGGTTGTATTTGAAATTATATCTTCATATTGTTTTAAAACTTGACTAGCACCATTTTTAATAATGTCTATATTTGATTTTAGAATCACTGCTGCGAGAGTTCTGACTAATGGACCATGAGGAACAATTAAAAATACTTGAGATAGTAGGAAAAGAGCTACTACTGTGCTAACATATTTGCGTTCTTCCTATGAAAAATAAAAACTATTACAATATGATTTTATTAATTATTCGAACTTATAGATTAATATAATTATTTTAAAAAGAATATAAGTATTTTTTATTACATAATATGTTAAAACATATTAAGGCTAATATATATTCTATATAATTACTTGATTCTGGCACAATAAATCTTTTCTTCTTGTCAATGAATACACATATAAAGGAACTAAAAGTTTGTGCAATAAATGTTCTGATAAAACTTTATTTAAATCTTCTATATTCAGGCAAAGAATATCATTTAAATAATGTAAATGATCCAAATGTTCTGCTACCAAGTCTGATAATCTATTTTGACTTTGATGACTAAAAAATCAAGTCATTATTGTAATTAAAATTGTATTTTACTATTTTTTTTATTCAATACTATAAACTTCATATTATAAAAAATATTATAATAAAAAATAATATTATAACAATTCAACATTATAAAAAATTTCTATTTTTACTTTATAAATAAAATACAATACTGCAGTGTCTAATAAAAATACTCTAAAATACTTTAAAAAAATTGTTTTTATTTAATACTTACTCTGCATCATTTCTAACACATATATCTAGTTCAATAATATGATTTCCAATAAACCAAACTAGATTACTGAAATATGGAGCAGCAGTTCTGTCTCGAATAAATGTGAGCATAGATGCATCTTCTACACGATAAACATTTAATGTTAGTGTTCTTACAGCAATACGAACCATGCCCTCAGAATGATTAAAAAATTTAATTGCCTCAGTGTAGAGAGGGAAATCATTTGTATGCTAAATAAAAAATTAAATCGATAATTATTTCTATACATACAGATATTTAATACTTAAAAATTGAAGAATGCAACATAAAAAATGAAAAACTGCAAATAAATTATATCAAGCATAATAAAACAAAATGGAACATACTAACATGCTCATGATACTTATACAAATATTTACAAATCAAATTAAAAACATGCAAATGTGAAAAATTTATGCATTAAAATATAAATGAAACATTCAGTATAATATACCTCGTTTACCTCATTATAGAAAAAATGAATTGTATGAGCATTCAGCTTCAAACTTAATGTTTTTAAAAAACTTATATAGTAAGCCATGACTTCTTCATCACTAAAATCAAATTTGTGCACTATTATACTATTCACATGATTATTACTTAATAGATAGTCTGAAACATAAAAAATCATTTCAGTAACGTTTATTGATTTTGTTATTTTATAATCGATTTACATACATAATGAGGTTTCATTACGAATATTTTCAAATAAGATATTAAGCGTTTGAAGTAATTGAACACATACATAACTTCCACATTTTTGTTTCATTATTCTTAAAAAAAAGGATAACATATTTTTCTCAAGAAAAAAGCTGCAAATTTCAAATATAGTAAAATTACTAAAATATTCTTAGAAAAATATTAACATCCATAAGTATAAATTTATGATAATTAGCAATATATACATATAAAAATTAATACTAATTAAAATATTGTTATAATTATTTATTTTTTGTTTTTATTAATTTTAAATAATTTTGCTGTTTATACAGAATTTTTATGAGAAAATTGTTGTTTCTTACAACACATACCATACCTAGTAAAATTATTTTTTCATTTTTGAACTTTTATAATAGAAACTATAAAAATATAAATTTTTTAAATAACAAACTCATCTTTATTGAATTTATAAATAAATTGTACATTAAAACATTAATTTTTCTCACTCAAAAACACTGCTGTCATTTTGGTCACCCCAAATTAATATTTCTGCAATAGATCTTAAAGTTTCAACCAATAAACCTCTGTTATTCTCTGAAACTGTTTGATTTTTTGACAAAACATTGTACAGATATCTGTAAGAAACAATACATAGAAAAATTGATTTTAAAATTGAAAATATCATTATTTTGTTAATTAGAAGAATAAATCATATTGTTAAACAAAAAAATATGTATGATTCAATAAATATTTTAATTAAAAATTTTATCTAAGAGTCATTATTATTAATAACAAATACTTACAAAATTTAGAAATATAAAGTTATTATCTTAAACACAATTTTTTAATAATTATTATATAATACAAATATTAACTTAAATAACTAATTGATAATAAAAATAATTATTAATTACTTTGTTGGTTGCATTTAGCATAAAGAGTTAATGAATTATAAATAAACCTTAACTTTTTCAATTAATTAGTAATAAAGTAAAAATTTTGAAGATCTACAATTCTTTTATATACATACTTAAGATGTTCCAAAGAATGGGGATTTTTTGGCTTCCAAAGTCCACCTCCAAACCAGCTGCGACTACGAAACATTTTCAGTTGGTTGTTCTTAAAGATCGAACTTATTAAAATCCATAATTTATTCCATTTAAAATTCTTATTTACTACAATAATAAATGATACTTAGGTTAAAATTGTCCCAGCTGATTTTTAATTAAGTTTTATTACTGAAGAACAGCAGAAATTCGTGTCATCTTGACCACCTCATTTTTCTGGATTAAGAATAAATTTGTTCATTGAATTATTGTGAGCGCTATTATCGGTACATTAAAACGGAAAATAAAATAGACACTGTATCCATTGCAAGCTATTTAATGCAAACTATTTGATACTTCCACTTACTATTTATACATACGTGTCACTACACTTATGCCAATGTACATCACACTGCGTATATAAATAAAAAAAAAGATTAGGTTAGGTCACTTCATAAGGTTAAATTTGATTTATATTTGTTAAACATAATCCACGTTTGTATCCTTGTTGGTTATTTCGTGAATCATTGGGGATCGTTACAATAATAAATATGATGTATCAAATCAATTTTGTAATTACAATACGAAGTATCCCAAAATCTGATAAAGTCTAAAACTTGGTTTTTCGTAAATCTGAATAGGCATTGAATTTTCAATGAAAAATAAT
Organism: Ceratosolen solmsi marchali; assembly: GCF_000503995.2. NCBI lineage: Eukaryota > Metazoa > Arthropoda > Insecta > Hymenoptera > Agaonidae > Ceratosolen > Ceratosolen solmsi. The sequence continues at coordinate 23,153,820 of NW_011948412.1, read as the reverse complement.
GTATTAATGAATTTTTTAATAAGTACCATCTTTCATTTGTTTATTATTAGGAGATATTCACAATATTCTTGCTGTATATGTATTCCATATAATGAAATGTATGGAATGTAATAGAAAATCTATTATTTAAAATGTGTAAATGTCTAATTATAACATTATTTATTGCTTAAATGTTTAGATAAATTATTTGTTTTTTGATAAATTTCTGTGATACCAAAAATTTGAAAACATGAGAGTATTAGAGCTCTATAGTGGAATTGGTGGAATGCATTATGCTTTACGTGGTAAGAATTTAGAAATATTAATTATATTTTTTTATGAATCGAATATATTTAGTTTGAATAAAATTAAGTATTCTAAATTTTTTAAATATAAAGTATGTATAATAGGCTTGTGTGCAAAATTGTTTTAATTATCGTATATTATGCTAATTAAATTTTTTATCTTCCAGAGAGTACAGTTCAAGGTATTGTTGTGACATCGATAGATATAAATACTACTGCTAATAATGTCTACAAGCATAATTTCTCAAAAACAAAAAATATCAGTTGTAATATCGAATCTTTTAATATAAGTGAAATTATAAGATTGAATATTGACTGTATTCTTATGAGCCCACCTTGTCAACCTTTTACAAGAGTTGGTTTAAAAAAAGATACAGTTGATAAAAGGTGTTCCTCATTATTATATGTACTAAAACTTATTCCTCAAATTAAAACTTTAAAATACATTCTTTTGGAAAATGTGAAAGGATTTGAATATTCTCATGCAAGAAATGAAGTTATATCCAGTTTAAATAAGTCAGAATTTAACTATAGAGAATTTATACTTAGTCCATGTCAATTTGGCATTCCAAATTCAAGGCATAGGTACTACTTGATTGCAAAGAAAAAAGGATTAAAATTTATTTTTAATGATTCTAGCTTATTAACTTCTATTTCAGAAGAAATTTTAGAATTTTTACCAGAGAAAATATATAAATTATTACCAGTTGAAAATAGAACATTGAACTCCAGAAATAAAATACCATGTTTTAAGATTAAACATATTTTAGAAGAAGATGTTGATACACAGTACTTGATTCCTAAAAATATTCTATTAAAGCGAGGCAGTATTTTAGATGTAAGAACTCCAGAGTCAAATGGATCTTGTTGTTTTACAAAAGCTTATAGTCATTATGTCGAAGGTACAGGTTCTGTAATATCTCTGTCTCCAAACTTTGAAATTTTAAAAGAATTTGGTAAAAATGTAGAAATAGTTGAAGATAAGGCAAAAGCTTTAATTGATTTAAAATTACGATACTTTACACCTAAAGAAATATCTAGACTTATGTGTTTTCCAGAAGATTTTGAATTTCCAAATGATTTATCCAATAAACAAAAATATAGATTGTTAGGTAATTCGATAAATGTTTTTGTGGTTAGTCAATTAATATATTTATTATATTATGAAGGTTTTGTATAATTAACTTAATATTTAATTACTAAAGCACTTTTTATAAGCTGTTTGTAAAATTAAAATAAAATACAATCAACTTTTTTATAAAATCTTATTTAATATTTGTTTTTTGTCTAGATCAAATATTATTGTTTATAATATAAATAAATATTAAAAAAATATATATATACACAAATATATAGATTACAGAAATTACTAATACTAAATTACTTTCAGAAAAGTTAAGATATAATTCAAATAATAAGTTTACATAGTTTCAAGTTCTGGAGGAATATGAATTTTTTTTTCAACAGCAAATTTTTTTAGAGCCATATATTTTGAATGCCAAGATTCTATTTCATCTCTCATTCTATTATTATCATCTTGCATAGCTTCCATATCCCTATATTCTTGGGTTTTTTCTGATTCTAATTCATCCTTCTGTTCAATTCGCTTTATCCGACAACTTGCAGCATAACCACGATTCTTGAGTGTACGTCGTCTTTGTTTCATACGTACAATTTCTTCTCGAGATAAACTGCGAAGTTTGAGTTGTCTATTTAGGTCTCTTACTGAAATTGTAACAAGTTCATCATCGCTTATATCTAAACAAGGTCCTGGAGATAAAGGATCCTGTAATTAGAAAAGTGAGTTTATAATAAATTAAACAATAATAGTGATTATTTTATAAAAGAATGTGGCTAGTTATATATTATATAACTAATTATATAACAAATAGTCAAAAAAAGATTAAAAAAAATTTTTTCATGCATTCAGGTAATATATTGGCGATGCAGTATTGCTTCTGAATATTTATTATATTCAACTTGTATTAATAAATTGGAAACATTAATAAATTACAAATATCCGAGTTTAACAAAATATAAAATTTACCATTTTCATAGATCTTTTTCCATCCATAACTTCATTACCCAGAAGAGTTCGACGCTACAGAAGCTGAGCTTGGATTGTTTGTTTCTGCGTTTTATGCTTTCCAAATAAATTTGCTTAGTCATGTTTGAATCTCGTTACTGTTCGCCCGATCCTTCACTCGCTCATTCACCATTAAGGTTAGGTATTAACATTTCGAAAAACATTGTGTATTGAAGTAAATTTTTTAAATGTCTCTTTAATGATTTCCTTATATAAAATTTAATAGAATTAATTGTATTATTATAAACGTATTGTTATTTAAAAATAATATTTTACTTTAAAATATACAATACAATAAATTAAAGTAATTAACATTTATTATAGACTAGGCAGGCGTAAGGATACATATCGGATGTATTTAAGCATTCCAGGGCAAATATATATGTATATATATATATATATATATATATATATATATATATGCGTATTCCTATTTTTAATGTGTTCCTTTTATCAACTGTGCATAGATTGGAATTTATTTTTAAGAACGCGATATAATATGCATATGTAAATTAATAAAAAACATGGACATTTTAGACACGATAAAAAATAATTGTTACCGTTTGCGTAAATTTGACCTATATTTCTATATTTTACGATAATATTATTTACTTGTAATCTTTAATCTATTGATATCTTTAATAATCTAAATATAGACTTTTAGTTTAAAGTAGTTCTTATTAATGATTTTTAATTATTGTCATTTTTTTATTGTAAATAGAATAAAAATCGATGATCGTATTAGAGCTAGAGCCTTATATGCTCAATAGCAATAAAAATTAAAAGAATTTTATATTAGTTATATTTTTGCATTTACTTCTTAAAACACGATTTACATAATCCCTATAACATCGTAATATTAAAGTCAAATTATAAATAGTTCAATAGTAAATTATTACATGAGTATGCCCTTTATATTTATACATTCATTTTCGAGAAATCTTTCACAAATTTAATATAAAAATTACACATAATGCGTATCACTAAATACTTATTTTTATTTTTGAAAATATTAACAACATATATATATATGTAAAAAAATTCCATTGAAACTCTAATAGCTACATTTATATTATAATTAAATATAAAGAAGTTTCATTTAAATTAATTTTATTTTTATATAAAATAACTTGCATTATGAATGAATATATATTCATCGAAAATTAGAATTTATAAATACTTACATTAAAAATCAATATTTAACAGAAATATACTTAAATATCTGGATCGATCGTTTTCGTTCAAATATAAATGGGTTTCTATAAATATTAAATATTAAAAAATATAAATTAATTTATCTATTATTTTTGTAACTTATTATTAAATATTTAATGTAAATAATTGTTTACAAATTAAATTGTCTATTATTTCAAATTACATAGTTTTATTATTAAAAATGCACATTATTCATAAAAAGAGAATTAAAAAATTTAAACTAATCATCATACGTTAAACTAATACGTTTAACATTGAAATTAGGGAAGTCAAACCTTCTTTGATTTTCTTACAAATTTAAAAATATATCGATGTCATAAATAGGAAAATAACATTCAATTTAAACGTGGTTGTAAGAGGTGATAAAAGTAAGTAAATTTCTTGTAGAATATATATTGATGAATTAATTAAAAATAACAATGTTTGCAGAAAATACGTTAATGATAATTTAAACTGCAACAAGTTCATTCCAAATACTCAAAATCTAAAAGAAATATTTCAATCAAATTACCTCAATTTTTGCGGTAGTAAAATCAAAAAGAATATAATCCAGTTTTATAATGTTGATTTTATATTTTATTTTTTATATAATGAATTTTATAATACGTATTCTTTGACAATATGTTACAAGAATAATTTTAGAAATATAAACAATCAAAATATATTCTACTAGTCATAAATAAATTAATCACATTGAATAATTATTATTAGAATGCATTAGTTTTATTTTGCTCAATTATAATACATTTTAAAATAAAAATATTTACGAAGCCCACTTTATAATTTTATCTTAATTTTCAATTTTAATTGTTTTATGTGCAATTATGAATCATAAATTTTGGAATTCTAAAGTAATTATTTAGTTATTAATTTTTATATCAAATATAAAATTAATTAATATAACACATCATAATATCAATGGTTTAATTAAAAATTAGGAACTACTGAAAATATGAATTTGATAAATAAAATTAAAAATACTATTTTGCAATACCCAATAATATCAGAAATGATTTCATGCAATTTTCTGGTACATTTAATTTCATTTTACGTGCAAAAATGAATTTAGATAAAAATTTATAAAGGATGATTTATAAATTTTGCACATAAATACTAAAATATTAAAGTCCTAAAATACATTATAAATGAAAATATATTGTATTTATTATAAAATCCAAACAAATTATTTATATGATGAAATATTTTATTATTGTGTTGTATGTAATAAATTTAATTTTATAACTCCACTTTCCCTTTAATTGAACACTTGTATACATCATTTTCTATCTATAAATTCCTATAAATTTATTTATTGGAATTTTATTTTTGAATTATTAATTACAGTAAGCAATTATATTTTAGAATTTTATAAATCTTCTATTTAATAACTGTATATATTATGTTTATGATTTTAATAATTATTATTTATAGTAATTGTCTATCTAAATATTAGGTTTTTTGAAAAATTGTTCCTTGAATAATCGATTCAAGATTTATCATTTCTCCGTACCTCAATTAACTAAATAATGCTCTTTGTAATTTGTTATTATTTAAATAAGAACATTGTCATAAAACAAAAAATATGAATATTTTACATTGGTTAATTTAAATTTAAATCAACCAGTTTTATAATATAGTATATTTCAAGGAATAATAGAAATTTTAAACTAAAATTTTAATATTTATATAAAAAAGTATAAGGTTTATTTTAATAATTTTAAAAAGTAGCATTAAAATAAATTGTATTAATTCATTATTTTTAGTATGGACTATGAATTTTGAACATATCTTATTTGTATCATAACTGACCGCTGATATAACATGTATTTTGGTGATATTACTAATTGAATAATTTATTTTAGATTATTTATTATTTCTTAACGAAAATACTTGTATGAAATAAAAATATATCAATATATACAAATTTACCGTTTCTTTATGTGACGCATGCGCTTTTGATTTATAAAATTTTTCCAGCTCAATCATCGAGGTTAGGTATTTTGTATTATCCTAGTTTATTTATGTACGTTATCTCAATATAATTTTTTATATTAATAATTAAATTTAAGTATATAATACTTCAAAAGAACACATAATTCACATTTAAAACGAACCATTCCTAAGTTTTTTCTATTAAGTTTCGGATTTAAGAATTAATTTTAAAAGTTAATTATACAATATTGTCCTAAATTTATCTTATGAAAATATAAATTAAATTATATAGTTTCTTTTTTTATAATTTCAGCATTAGTTGTAAGATTTTTAGAATTTAAATATATATATAACAATTGCATTGGATAAGTGGATTTAAAATAAAACAATATTATAATTGTGTTTTGGTTGTGAATTTAAAATTAAGTGATTATTGTACATATGCTTGTTATTAGTTTAATTATAAACTCAAAATTAATTTTATTACCAAAAACTTTTTTTAACTATTTTCATTATTCTGGATTATTTTATATAATTTGATTTTGAAATTATGTAATTCTTTTTTATTTGCAACTTAAGTCATAAAATACTAATAGTAATATTGATATGCTATCATGCTTAAAAAATAATAGAAAGTGATGTTATTATATAATAGTTTAGCTTTTACCACAATTTTTAGGCTGGGCTGTTTATTTAATCATAAAAATTTGTAATTTTTGTAATCTAGAGTTTGTTCGATTGCATAAACAGTATAGGATAAAAATATATTTTAATTAAATTTATTTATGTAATTATTTTTTTTTTTAAATAATTATTAAGTGTGGGCTTACCTTTTAATTTATCTTTTAAGATACTTTCTTTTTATGATATAATATATTTTTATTTAATTTTATGAATATTGAAGTATATATTAAAATTTTTTAATAATACAAATTTTTTTTATTATTGAAATGTTTTTCCATTAGAAATATTAAATTGTTCTATAAATAGTTGAATAAAGAGTTATTTCTATTTTTAACAATTTTTACATTTTTGTATTTGTCTACAATATATCAATAATAAATTAATATTAACATTTATTTATATGTATAAAATTTGTTGTAGAATATGATTATTTATTATTGAAAATAACAACACAAAAATTATTATATGTAGTTATTATTAAATAGTTTTTTAATAATATATTTTGATTGTAAATATTTTAGTTTTTTTGCCAAATAAATATTAATCTTTTTAATCTATTTCTATAACAATACATATAATTTTAATAATATATAATGTACAAATTAGTAAAAGTAATTATTGATTACGTAATAAAAAGTTAAAACATTAAATATTAAAATACATTGTTTTATCCTGTTAATAGTTTGAGCCATTTTCTATTAAACAAAATATATTTATGAATAATTATTCAATTAATGATAGCCAGTGTTTGAATCAATGTTAAATCCACAAATCTAGTTATAGTGAGAAACAAGACAATTTAATGAATTATTTAAAAATATGTAATTAAAATATCTAATAAAATATTATTAATTTGGGTTTTGTAATAATTCATTTTGTATGGAAATAAATTATGAAATTTTTTATAATATTGCAGAAAACTAAACATTATATCCCTTTCTAACATTGTTTTTGTGTTAGAATGCTTCGTAGAACGGTCTAATTATAATTATGTATAATAATTAAATTTGGAATAAAACGGATCGTTTCAATAGCGATTCAATTTAATATTGTATTAAAGCTTCATTGTTTGACCATTACCATAATGAATTTTTAATGCTTAAAAAGTAAATCTTATTTTTTCGATTTGTTGCTTAACAAGTAATAAACCGAGTCATTTGGATATTTATAAGCTGTGTACTACGTCATTGATGAAATTCTAAGTTTTTCTTTGTAAGGTCACACACAACGTAATTTAACTAGAGCGATCTTTAGGTTTATGACATAGATATCGAATATTAGTTAACAGTATATCTACCTTGACTATGTGTTATCAGCCATTTCATATACATAAAATGATATGCAACTAAACACAAGATAGTTTTGTGAAATTATAGAAGAAAACTTGCCTGTAATGCTTGTACCAGAAAAATTTGAGAAGGTGTATCCAAGATAAATATAAATGAGTTTTACAATATCCTAACAATATTTTCTGGTTGTTAACATTATTTGTCTTGAACTTTAAATTTGTACATTAAGATTGCTATTATCTTGCGTCCACTTTAATCAGGATTTATGAACTTACTGTGCTCACTTTTATTTAACTTTTGCTTAGCTAACAAACATATTCTAATATTAACTTATGTTTTAAAAGAAAATTTAGTTATAATTTAATGAAATGTATTAAAACCATTCATTTTTTGAGTGATTCATTAGTAATTTTAGTTTATATAATAGTAAGTAAATTTTTTTCGAGATAAAATAAATCTATAAAAATTTTACATATGTTTAATACTTTATTACATGTGAAGTTTATACAAAATTTTATATAAAAAATTGTAATAAAATTATTAAAATTAATTTAATTGTAAAAACATGAAATAAATTAATGTAATTATTATGTTTTAGTTAAACATTTAGTTAAATTATATATTAGTTAAAATCATATGTAAATATACATGTAATCTACTGCTTAACATTTATTTATTCTTCATATTAATAATAATAATTAATGAAAATCAAATACATAAAATATAAAATTTGAACTTTCAAATAATTATTAAGTACACTCATGAATGGTTTGTTTTATGTGGAGTCTTCTTCATAGTATATAAATAAATCTCATCTTTTTTTTTTTAGAAATATCAGATTGTGAATAAATAGTAAATCCAGAAATTAGTTTAACATTCAATAGATTTTGTTTGAATTAAAGAGCATTTGTATTGATTGATTAAATTAACTGATCACAATGCAAAAAAGGGTCTTTCAAAAATATTTAATACTTTGCTTAACATTTTTATGTCTAAGTGATCTGAGTGCTTTAAAGAGTAAAAATAAAAATAAATCGAAATGTGTACTACCACGAAATCTTGCCAGAGAAATTGATTCTTACAAACCGATTTTAAAAGATATTAAAAATATGACGACTAATGGATTTTTCCATGGTCTTACATTCAATGAATTAGCCACTTTCGTAAATAAATTTAGCTCAAGGATATCTGGTTCGAAAACTTTAGAACGTTCTATTGATTATATGTTGGAAAAATCAAAAAATATGAGTTTTGACAATGTTCATGGAGAAGAAGTAATGGTTCCACGCTGGATTAGGTAAGCATTGCTCAGATTATAAAACGTCTTTTAAAATTTAATTACGAATATTATCTATTATTAATATATTTTATATTTAATATTTTAAAAATATAGATAAATAAATATATATTTATATTTATATATAAATTTTAAATTTCTCATACTTTAAATCTATAACAATATTCTATGATTTTTATTTTACATGACTAGATTGTAAACGGCAAAGTCAAGGCAATTATTAAATTTTTAAAATCTTGGTTAAATTAGTTTAAATCGCAGTTTTCAATCATTATATCAGCAATAAATATAAATTAATTCATTTTGTAGGGGTAAAGAATCTGTCAAATTATTGAAACCTTTGGTTAAGAATATTCCAATGCTTGGATTAGGTTATAGTGTAGGAACACCTCAGAAAGGAATAACGGCTAAGGCAGTTGTTGTGAGAAGCTTTTCAGATTTGATATTACGGGCTAATGAAGTGAGTATTAAAATAGTAATGATTTAGTCTTGTGTAAGAACCGATTTTCTAAAATTTATTTATATTTTATTCAATTTATAAAAAAGATACGAAATTTTTATATGAATAGTAATATAAGTGACAAATCTTTACGTGGTGTAGTCTTTATTATTATTGAAATTTTATTTTAAGATATTATTCAGAATATTTTTGTAAAAGTGCAGAAAATTTTTCTATTCAAATTGTTAAAATAATTTAATTCAATGTAATTTCATTCAATGTATAAGAAATAGATGTAATTCCTAATTTATTTCTAATTCATTAATTTTACAACTTATGTAACTATATATTAACAGAAAAATTAATTTAATATTCTATTAATATTGTTTCACCAATAAATGAGTGTATAAAATATTAAAAATTCCTATTTTTATACGAAAGCAGCAGTTTAATTTTATACATTTTTGATAATTTATTCATTTAAGTAGACTATTATATTAAGATTCCAGGGCGGATAGTTGTGTTTAATCAAGAATATGTTAATTATAATGAAACGGTAAAATATAGATCTCAAGGTGCTATAGAAGCAGCAAAATTTGGTGCAGTTGCAGTTCTTATTCGTTCAATAACACCATCTCTAGAATATATTCCACATACAGGAATGATGGACTATAATGTAAATGTGACAAAAATCCCAGCAGCTTGCATTACAGTTTCAGATGCTCAATATTTAAACAAATTAGCCGACGAAGGTATTTATAATCCTTTTGAATGACACATTTCTTTTTTTTTACTTGAATTATAAACACATACGTATGTATTTACATATGTATATATATATATTTATATACGTGTATGCATTCTTTGTAATTATTTATAATAGATAAAGAAATAATTATAAACCTTAAAATGAATGCCAAAACGTATCCAAATGTTAAATCTCGTAATGTAATTGCTGAAATAACGGGTTTGATAAAACCTGAAAATGTTGTTGTCATTTCCGGTCATATTGACAATTGGGATGTCGGACAAGGTGCAATGGATGACGGCGGGGGTGCTTTTATTTCTTGGAGTGCCTTAGCATTACTAAAGTATCTTGGTTTGAAACCAAAAAGAACAATTCGGTAAAGACAATTGTTAATATAATAACTAAAAATTTTCCATTTGTTTATTAAAATTATATATTAAAATATGTAATCTTTACAGCACTTACAGTTTATAATGATTTTGAATAATGTACAATATTTATCTTTAGAAATAAATTCTAGATTCTTTAAAAGAATACAGATTTAATATTTCATATATATAAATCTTTTTACAGTAAATGCGATAGAATAAATAAAAATTTATTTTTAAATTATCTGTATAATAAAATATAACACTTTATGATAATATTAATGTGTTAGTTATAAAAATAAATAAGAAAATTTATAAAATTATAGAACAATTTTATGGACTGCTGAAGAATTTGGACTTATTGGTTCTTCGCATTATATAAATATACATAAACTTAAAGAACCAAATTTACAGTTTGTAATGGAGTCTGATGCAGGAACATTTACTCCACTTGGTCTACAGGTTTCAGGCACAAATTTAGTAAAATGTATAATTGAAAGAATATTTAGGTACAATTATAATAAGTATATTTTAATTTACTAATAAAATTCAATAGTATCATGCAATTATTTAAATTATAAACAAATGTTTAATTCTTTGTATCTACAATATTTAATGTATTATGTTTTACTTTCTCAAATTATTTAATTTACAAAAATATGATTTCAATATTTCGGTACATAGAACGTTGTTTGCCAATTGTTTTTTTAATTTTTCAAATGATACAATAATATGAACATATTAATACTTACTATTTATATATTTTAATTTTTTAGTCTAAACGAACACAATTACACACGAAAAATATGTATCTTTTTTAATTAATAATTTATTTATAATCTAAATACGTTTTTGACATTTTAAATCTTTTCTTAATAGTTTGTTAAAACCTGAAGTCAATTTCGAGATTAATGATAAAGCCGAGGGACCTGATATTGATAGTTGGATAAATTCAGGAGTGCCAGGTGCATCATTATGGAATGCAAATGAAAAATATTTTTGGTATCATCATACAAAAGCAGATACAATTGATTTAGAAAATCCTGAAGATTTAGATAAAGGAACAGCCCTTTTTGCATCAGTAGCTTATGTTTTAGCAGATATTAATATTGATTTACCACGTAATAAATTAGTTATTAAAGAACGAATATAAACACACATTATGGTGTTTTTTTTCAAATGATATTTATGATGATATTTAGATATATTTGTATGATATTTAAGTTATAATAAGTACATTTTTATTTTATTTTGGAAAAACAACAGTAATATTTTATTATCCAGCATTTTTATGTGTAATATCAATATTCATATTTTAATTGAAAAATGAAGAATAAAATTATATGTATTATTAATGAAAATATTGCACAAAAATATTAAATAAATTTCTGTTATTCCAGTAACAAAATATTATTTATAAATAATTATATAAATAAATAATTGTTCATATATTGTATAATCTATTATATTATCATAGCTTTTAATATATTGCAATGATTATCGAAGGACTAAGAATAACTAAGTAAATTTTGAACAAATTGTCTAATTCACTTAAATTATTTATCTGTTGTTAACTAAACATGTTTTTTTATTAATATAGATTATATTTTATTCAAATTTAACAATTCATCTATTCAATTAGAAAACAAAATTTATTACAGAAAAAGATATACTAATTTAGAAATATCGTAGATTTAAACTTCATATGAACTTTACTTTAATTTATATTAAAAAATGAATTAATGACAATGAATTTAAAGGAGCATCAATTTAGCTAACTAGAAATATAAATTTGTATTTTCAATAATTATTTATAATTCAATAATTAATTAAAAGTTCTCTTAATGTATGTTTTTTATTAATAAATTATTAAAAATTTTATCTTTAGAAGGTTAATAGTTCTATATTTAATGTTAAAATTGTCCGAACTTTTTTATAATATCAGATTGAATTTTCTTATATAGTTTAATTAAAAAAAATTTATTTCATTGAAATCGAATTTCAACGCGCAAATTAATATTTTACATATGACAATAAATAGTATAAGATACAAAAAACTTGAATTTATCTTAATTTTGTAGATACATAAAAAACGTTCTTATACACTTATATAATATAAATTTAGTTTATACACATAAATTGTATTAATGCTATTTAAATGATAATATTCTTGATTTTCTGAAACACTAAAAATAAGTTTTAAGCAAGAATTAGTTATCTTCTTATTTCTTTGTAAGAGAATACATTTATTTGTAAATATGTAAATTATACACATTTATATTCTTGAATGAAATAATTTTGAACTATTTATAATTATTTACCTAGTTATACAATAAAATTGAAAAAAATATTTAATTACAATATTCTGAGTATTCATATCTATATGCTCGTATTTCCCCCCAAATATATATATATTTATTTTCAAAATTGTATAATTTTAAAATTGTATTCTTATGTGTTTGTATAAAAACAATACCATACAAATATTAAATTAGGTAACATTAAAGTTTTTTTATTTAAAACCTCTTTTCTTTAAAGATGGTAGTGAAAAATCAATGGAAATAAGACCAATCTAATAATAATTAATTTCTAAAGAGATCCTATCTTTTTTTCTTCGTTAACGTAAAAGCTCACGAAAAGTTTGGTAAAAGCTCCAGATTTTGGTTGTTCATCAATATATGCTTGCTCAGATTTCGACAATGACTGCAGGTACAGAAAACCAATCTATTATGAGCAGAAATATTATTCTAATCTTTCGATTATTATACCTCAATGAATTTTGTAGTATGAAATAAATACTTTAGTCTTAAAAAAATTTACAAATTGTTGGCATATCTTGATCTGTTAGAATATCAGTTAATACAAGTCAGATATTTTTGTACCTTATAAATATCTTGTATTTTTTCTATTTGCTTTCAAACTTTTTTTATTTTTCTTTAGTGATCTTTTATTAGTAGGAGCCAAAATTAATTAAAGATAATAAGTATTGAATATGACATAAGTACAATTTTACTTAATGGAATTTAAATTTTTTTGATCAGTTTTTACTTTATAAAGACAATATGCACACATGATGGTATTAATTATTGTACAATACAATTTTTTCCTAATAAAATATAAATTAATATATTTGATAAATAACAAGTAAATAAATATTTATAATTAGAATGTATTGTTAATTAGTTCTAATAATTAAATTGTTTTTGATAATATATATATATATATAAACAAAATAGTTTTTTGCTATTTTTCTACTTTGTACATTGTATCGATTAGAACGAATTTATAAAAAATAATAAAAACTACATTTGATATGAAATTAGCACATATCATTAGAGAGAAATAATGCCATGTATTATTTGCAGTTATTACTAGTTTTATTCAATATAATAATTTTCATATATTTATATTAATTTAACTTTTATAACTATTCATTTACGTCGTATTACATACGTAAAATATATTAAAAAAAATTTATTTCTCGAAAAAAGACTATAAGTTTTACATTTTGCATTATATGTACAATATATAAATATGAAATTAATTGAAATACAGTTTACAAACACAAGGAGGAATAATAAGAAAACATTTCAAATCTGGTATCAATCCTATTTAAAAACTTAATAATAGAAACAAATAATGTTAAGTAAAGTAATAGTTAGCAGAGTAATTTTTTTTAATTGTTAAAAAAATGAGTATTTTTTAAACAGTATGTGATTCAATTATATATTTATATTTATATATATAAAAATAGTAATTTTAATAATATTAATTTTCTTTACTTTCATTGTCCTTAAGTTACTATGACTAAAAATATATTAGAAATCTTATTGAAAATTAACAATTGAAAATTTTAACCCTCAAATTTTGTTATTAGAAAGATGGAACTTTATCTATTAATAGTATAAAAACTATTTATAATTTATAACTTTATGTTTATTTTTATAATTTTTTATCAAGGTATGTACATACTTTGGACTAGATTGAGGCAAGATGTAATGTCAATTCCTAATGATTATTATAGAGTTGACACAATGGAATTTGTCAATAGTAATTTATTATTTAATTACTTCAAATGTTTCTATTACATACTGTACATAACACACTCAATTTATTATTATGCTATACTCATTTTATGACTAGAAACAGATTAATGTTATAAAAGTAATCTTATAAATATCTTATATAATTATTGGTAAATTAATCTTATAAAAATCTTATAATTCCTAAATGATTTCTTTCAAATATTGATCAGTTAAGTATTAAATTGTAGACAAAATTTTAGTATGAATGTTCTAAAGTACATATTTAGAGCAAAGTAAATATTTTAGCAAATTTTATTTTAAAATAATTTTGATAAGAATAGTGTATTACAAAAATTCAAAAGTAAAAATTGTGTAGGATATATAAAGCATAAATAAATAAATAAATATATATATATATATAATGAAACTTTCTATCTTCTATTATTATCTATTTTATTAAATATTTTAGAATATTCCGTCAAAGTATCGTATTACATACGAAATAATAATTTGTAAAAAAATTTTTAATTTGATTGAAAAGTAATTCATTAACATTGAACATATAAAATAGAATCGAAATATGTATTGCTTGACAGAAATTACAAAGAATTAAAGTATGACGTCTTTCGTAGACATACTACTTAAGACTCGTAGATTATAAAAAGTGAAGTCCCTTCTATTTGAAATTATTTAATTTGAATAATATTGATAAATTCAATAATAATCTAGCTTCATCATGTAATAGACTGTTGAATTTCAGAAGATGCATTCCCTACTGATATTAATAAATAGTATTTGAGATTTGTTACAGAATTATTTTCAAATTGTTCTATGTCTTGTTAAATAGCGAACATACATTTTTACAAATTGTTTTATTCTAGAACTATGCAATTAAACAAATTATTTTAAGTAATATGGCATTTATAAATACCGTTCATTATTTAAAATATTTAGAAATTTACTTAGCCATTTTAATGAATAGTCGATATATATTGATTATACTTATATACATTGATAATGTTATATAAAACAGCTTTTTATACGTTATAATATAAATTTAGTCGGATATTGTACACTTCGATATATAAACTCATACAAAAAAAATTAAATTATTGGATATTTTTAAATCATAAGTTTATTCTCTAAATTTCTATTATTTTTGAAATTCCAAAATGAACAAAAAATATCAAACGGTATTCCACTGTTTATATTTTATTTATAAATTCCATTTTAATTGTTGAAACTCGTTTATAAATACATTATTAATTATGGGAGTAGTTACAGCGTTAAAAGAATCTAATTAACATGAAAATAGAAATATTTTAGTTTTAAACACCTACCTCTTTGCTCCTGATGCAGGAGAGTGAATGACGTCGCTCGAGAATTTCGGGGTTCTGTAACCCTTAATGTTATTTATTCTCGGCGCCCTCCGACGGGGGTGCGCACGCGTCCCTCGACAACGCTATATAAGGGGGCAGGGAAGCAGGTGGGAGAAGTGGAGGCGGTTTTCTTCTGGCGTCTCGATGCATGTCGTCGATCAGTGCCGCGGCAACTCGCGCAACCCTCGGATGTTGGTATCGACGAAGTTGACTCTAAAAATTACTGTAAAAACTTGCAAAAACGCGAAGACGCAATCCGGACCACCTGTTTGTCGCGTTCTCGGTTCAGTCAGTCTGTAAAATACATGCTCATGCGCGTGTTCTCTTGTGCATTAAATTCAAGACCTAAAGTGAGATTCCGCGACCGAAGATAAACAATTTGTACTTATTTTGGGGACGGTAATTGCAACTAGTTTTATGCATAACTCGATGATATGATCAAGGTATATCTCAATTTGGTATAGTATTTTTAATTATAATGCAATATACAAGGAGGGAAGATATAAAGATATATTTAACTTAACTAACGAATTCTATAATTAAAAATAAAAAGTTTTCAAATTAATAATTGTAAAAATTCATATTGTATATCTATACTTCTTGTGTGTTAGATCGTTCAATCGATTCCTTTTAACGATTCCTTAAGCATATCTTGAGCTCATTTCCACCGTTCACTTATTCTGCAACTACTTTCATCGTACCTTATTTTAAAGTTTATGCATACTCGTTACTCAGCTCAGTCTCGTACATATATGCGAATAGATTATGAGAGCATTTTATAAATTTTATTCTTATAGACATTAATAAAGTATGAAAACGAGAATTTGAATATGCTTATATTACATAAATTATTATACTATTGTTAAAAATTTTGTTTGCTTATTCGTGATTATTTGAAGTAAAGATTTATTAATTATTATGTAATTTGAAAACATCTTTAGCATTATATCTTTAAGGAGATGACATTGTTATTAAAATAATGATAAACTTTTTTCGTTACAAATATAAATCGACAATTATTTACAAAATTAGAAACTTAAATTTTGGAATTGTTACAATAAATATGATTTCCTATTCTAAAAGGTTTCTATTATAGTTGGTATATATATATATATATATATATATACTAGATAGAATGAATAAAATGATAGCTATATTCTTTGCTCTATATCATGAGTAATTATGCCTTGTTAGATTGTATAATATACATTGATGTTATTAAATTATATTTATAAATTAAACATCATATTAAATTTATTATTCATAATCGTTGTTAACAAATTTTAATAATACTTAGTTGACAAAATATTAAATGCATGTCATGAAATTCAATAACAATTAAGATTAAGAGAATTGGTTACTGTGATCAATTGTATGGACATGTTATGTCCAGCAAATAGATTTTTCCTAATATTTAATATAAAATATTAACTCGTATTTTATTCATAGATGTTTCCAGATAAAACATTTAATTAATACAAGAAATTAAAAAAGTATTCTTATTAATTAGTACTTTGAAACCTAAACCAATCACAATACGAATATTTTTAATATACTTATATAGTTTTTTTTTTATAAATTATTGATAATTCATTTATTTTTAGATAACCCCGTAAATTTTTCATTTTTCTAAGACATAAATTAAAAAAATACATATAAATTTATAAGTATAAATATGTACAAATTATATCATACGCTTAAGTGAACAGATGTCCGTAAACATAAGTTTAAAATAATATAATTATTAATAATTAATTTAAAAATAGTAGTACAAATTACCCAAACATACAATATATAAATAGGAAAAAGTACTTAAATAACCGATTACAAGGTTATTTGAATGAGAAATAATAATAAAAATCAAAAACTATGAAAATTAAATGATTTAAAAAATTATTAATAATTAACGAAACTATGAATAAACTAACAAAACAAAATCTATTTTAAAGGTATTTTACGTCTTAAAAAAGATTTAATTAATTGTTAAAATGATAAATTGTTTTTATATAAAGTAAATATGTATAAATACTTATAAATACTCTAAACAACATTTTTTTCATAAATATAAATTAATACAATGTAAAATATTGAAATAAAGTATATGTCAATATTTTAATTTATAAAAAACACAAATATAATACTTTTTATCAACTATAATTTAAATTATTTAAAATTTATTTAAACATTTACTTATTAATCTTTAATTTAATGAACACGTGTAAAACAATTAATTTTTGTTTCGAGCATTTTACTTTTCATACATAATGCTATTTTTAAACTGAATTGTTAAGTACACTTATTTTATTACTTAGAAGATGGTCAAATCTGTTTCATATATATATGAAAGAGTTGCGATAGCTAATCTCAGTCTGTAAACCATTTAGAAATAAGAAATAGTTATATAGGTGTATATCCACTGTATATGTACCCTAAATTTTGCGATTATTCTTGTCATGTCACACGTATTCTAGTTGTCGCCCAACGATTCGGATATATATTGATATGCTGATGTTAGACGCTGTTTATTTGATTAGAAAAAATTAACTGCTTAGAATGATATTGATATTGGATTACTTTTTGATGTAGACCTATTTTTCACAAAATATTTATTCAATATTTGTTACAGTGCCTACTGATTACCAAAAACTTTTCTAACACAATTTTTAGTTTCCAATAATTATATATAGTATGGAATACCGTAAGGTATTAACATAATTGAATCATTCGATTATGTATATAAAAAGATATAAAATAAGATGAACGTAGTTTTAATATTTTAAAGTAATAATTTTATAAATATATATTATAATTTTACAATAAAAAGCTTAAAATATCATTGATATATCATCACTTATAATTATAATTTCTGATTTAATTGCCATTAATTATTTTTCAATATTACAATATCAAATAAAAAATTATTTTTTATTCAAATAAAATTTAAATCAATTTATGATATATTTAAAAATGTTATAAATTATTCATTATTTATATCACTTTAATTTCTTTACTTACATTTTAATCTCTTATCGATTAAAATTTGTATAAAACATTATTGAAAAGGCATTTTTTTTCAAACGGAAATCAAACGCGATCTCTTTAAAACAAATAGTTTCTTATTAATTAAGACAAAGATACTTTCTTCATTCTTTTTTTAGAATTAGTTGAATTTTTATTTTAAGTTTATTTAAATAGTTAGTTTATCAAATTTTCTGTAAAATAAATTTTTTGTAAAATGTCTAGTAACAATATTGGAGATCATATAGATAATACATGTTAGTCCTTAATTTAAATAAGGTATACAGATCATCAAAATAATGTAAATTCCAACGATTTGCGATTCGGCAAAATAATATTTGCAAACAGTACTTATCTTTAAAAAAGCGAATATTTACTTTGGAACTACAAATCCAAATGAAAATACTAATTTTGTTTTATCTTATTTGTCCTTATCTTATGCTTATCAGAATAATACAAATATAATATAGTAAATACTATTAAAAATAATAGAGTAATAATAGATTACTTTATAAATATAGTTAAGGAATACAATATTTTATATTACTATTAAAAAATTATATTACTCAAGCATTATATCGATGAGAATGCTTTTTTAAATGTTATTATAAAAAATTTGTTCACACTATTTATTTTGTATTTATAATAAAAATCATTTATAACATTTATTTTTGAACATATAGTCAATTAATGAAATTAAATAATATTTAACATATTTAAATATAATACTTATTTAAAATACATAGAATAAAAGTAAATCAATTAAAATTTCTTTTTAAATATCCAAGGCTTAATATCTGATATATATGAAAGCATACATATGTGATTATGTAAAGAAGACAAAATATTATTTATTATGTAACAAGAAATTTGATATTGATAAACGTTGATATTTTTGCCTTATAAACTGTGTATTGTAAATTATAATAAAAGTGCTTTAAGATATATAAATAACGTAATTATATATATATAAAGATAGATAGATATACTTTATTTTTACCATTAGATATGCTATACATGTCAATGTTTTTCATATTATCGAGAATAAAATTAACAAATACAACTTTATCTTCATTAATTTTGACAGAAATAATTATTATGAAATATAAATGACTATAGCCTGAAAACTTATAACAGAAACTCATAGTAAGGAAATGGAATAGTTGTATTAAAATAATTGAAATTCACAATTAGATTACAATTATTTTATGAATATTTATGCATTCTATTAAATATGAAATATCATTTCACATAACGAAGAATAAAATAATTATATTTTTATTAGATTTAGATAATAAAATTATTGTCTTAATATTTTATGCAAGTGCTATAACATAAGAAATATAAAAAGTATTTTGACGAATAAGTAGAATATTTTCATATAAACTATTTATATTTCATATATTTTTATTTGAACATTTTAACAATCCGAATGACTTAATTTAATTTTAAATAACAGTGAATAACATTTTAATACTTTTTCACCTTTAAAGATTTTTGCTCGTGACAAGTAAATTTGAAATTTATATAGTGCTAAGATCATGTAATAGTTTCATAATGATAATATTAATGATATTGTTTATTTTTCGTGAAATATTATATTTATTATATTAATATATTTATTATATTATTATTTATTATATATTATTTTTATTATATATTATATATTTATTATTTATTATATATTAAATTATGATTAAAATTTATATAATTTTAATAAAACAATAAAAGAATCTCATAAGAAAATTGTACTAAAATATAATAACTTATATCATAATTCTTACTTATATTAAAATATAATTTTGTTAAAAACCTAATCAATAATAAACTAAAATTATATCTAAATACTAGAAATTCTGAAATATAATAAATGAATATATAATAAATATTTATATTTTCTATTTCATTAGTTATTTCTATTATTACATTATCATTTTAATAAAAAAATTTTGAATTTTTTAATTTTATATATTTCTATTATACCGTATAACTATTATTATGTTTTCAAAAATTATTGCAAATTCATGTCATTTCATAAAATAGAATTATAGAACATAATCTTTAAATAAATATTAAGAGATTATAGTTTTCGACTTTTCAATGTGTCTGCATTTATCTTGTTATTGATTCTACTTTCAAATTATTTTTACGACTATTATAAGTATTTTATCAGAAAAGTTTTTATAGAAACAAGAAAATTAATTGTCATACTACTAATTTTTATGACTCCGTAGGTCAACAAAATAATAATTATGCTATTATGTAAGCACTGAATACCGCCTGATATTAATTTCTCATATAGCTTTGACTCTTGTGGTTAATATAGATAACAAGACACTGCACCAGTGCCCTTTTTCACCTCTCTTGAATTAATTTAGATGTTGCAATTAATTTAGTTTTTAAACACTGGGTTGTTCTTAATTTTTTAATGTAACCGGTAATTATAAAATGCATTTTGAATAAATGTTTTATCTTTGTTTATATATATATGAGTAATGTTATTAATATTACTTAATATTAGTTTTTACAAATATTTAGAAATTGCATATCAAATTTTCTACTCATATATTATGGAGTGTAATACTATAACAGAAATTACGTATAAAAGACAAATCTTAAAATGAATTGTATAAAATTTTGTATTTACTTTTTATTATAGAAATGAATCGGTTAAAGTAGCGTTTTATATATACGGTAAGTACATTTAAAAAGTTTAAGAGAAGTCAAAGCTCTTTAAGCGAATTATGATGTAGTATATTCAGTTTTTCTCATTTTGAGATAGATATTATATTTGTATTGATTAGATTTAATGAAATAAGTAGCTTAATTTTGAGATCAATAATTATTATAATTTTAAAAATATATCTAGATTTTTAATTCTATTTACAATTAGCTTTTAAATAGAAGTTTTTTCATCACATTGAATTGTATTCACGAAAAACTATTCAGTAGTAGTATATTGTTGTAAAAAACTGTTAATAATAATTCATAATAAAATAAAAGTAATAAAAAAAATAACAAAATGATATACCGATAATGATGATGATATTGTGTCAAGTGATCAAATAATTTTCAATATAAATATAATAGTATATAATATAAATAACTATCTTATAATTGTATTCAGTTAATATTTATTTAATTGCCATAAACAAATGAAATTATATCTTTACATATCAACATTATTATATGTAAAAGGAAAATAAATGAAATATATTCGATTATATTTAAAAAGTAAATCTATCTTTTAGAATTATATATAAATATGAAAATCTAATAAAATAGTTTATATTGGAATCAAGTATTATCTTTATTTTATTTTTTAATAATTTACAAATTAAAAAAATTGTATTAAAATAATAATAAAACCCTAATTTTGTAACGAACAAAATTATTAAGGATTATGCGATTACAGTTTAATAATTTTAACAAATGTAGTTTATGAATAGGATACAAAAAAGAAATAAAAGAAACTTAATAGAGAATTATTTATAAAGAAGCTGTTAAAGCAGTTTCGAAATATTATAATGTAAAATACTAATGGCGGCGGTGATATTTAGCTCCGACATAGATTTCGTCTTATTTCGTCTAGTACATTTACGGCTTCTCTTCAAGGTTCATTGATGCTGTATAAAAGTTTTTATTGAAGTTAACGTTTAAAAGTAAATGAAAAGGGATTTTTTGGGATAAAATCATACTAAAAACTAAAAAGAGAAAAAATATGAACAATAGCTGTCGACAATATTGCATTTTTGGTAGCTAATAGTACGACTCGTGATATTCTGCTGCTGTTTGTATATTCATTGGGAAGACCAGAAAATATTGTTTTCTCATCAGCTGTGAAAAGCTTGATTAAAGAAACGTACAACACGACTATCTAGGGATTCACTAATACAAATTAATTTTATTTTTACAATGCAAGCAAAAATCATAACTGTTTCTTTAATAAATAAATTGTTAAATTCCATTTATTAAATGTTATAATAAATAAAAATTCAATATATATTAAAAAATTTCTATAAACTAATTAACATCATAAGTATTTAGAACGTAAAGCTTTATATAGTAAAACGTGATAGTATGATTTGATAGTAACAAGCTTCAGAAATATAAAAGCTTCAGTATTTCATAATAAATACGTTAGTGATCTTAGAATTGCGATGTTAAATTTTTTAACAAAAGTTCCTTCTGTTTGCTGAAACAGCAACAGAGGTACTGGAGTGCTTGAAATAACAAGGTACATGTTTTAAATTGAATTTACTAAGTACTTCAATGATCATGGATGTGTCTAATAATTTGATAAAAAAAATTTATATATAGATAATATTAATTTTTTTTTATACTGTTTACAGAAACTGTTGTAAACTATAAACTGCGCTATTATATTTAAATATTTGCATTGGAAAATTAATACAAAATTAGAATAATTGTTGTTAGCATATTAATAAAGATAGAATTAATATATTATATTATAATGTATCTAAATACTTTATTAAAATATTTTGTATAGATTTTTGCGTATTTGAATACCAAGAAATAGTCAATTTCTGAATGAAAGAAAAGGATGACGGTGCTTTGGAAAAAGCATTTGTCGTTAATAAATATACGTCATTTTTTCAGCTTTTATTATTTAATCAATAGCAGATATATCAATTGTAGGAAAATATAAATTATTGAGTATTCTTTAATGCAATAGTTGTAAACATGTTCTTTTGATAGAATTAAATTTTATATTCCTGAAAATTTGATAAAATAATTAAATACATGTATAGTCATTCATCGAGATACTTCATAAAATTCAGAGGGTTATATTTCCATCAACATCAACCCATGAAGTCTTTGAGAAAATACTATGACTGGAAAGGAATGAAATCTTTTAATAAATTTAGGAGTGGATATTAAATATAGTAATAAATTAAAGATAGTAAATACAAAAAATTGATGAAAAGAAATTGATGATCGATGAACATCAATTTCTCGCATTGCAATGAGATTCAATACAATTTAAAATTTTAATTGTCTTGAAGAAGTTCAAGATAGGTAAATTGAAAATATTAATTCACTCTAGAAAATTTTGAAATAGTTATTTCGCTAGCTCAATAGAGAAGAAACTAACTCATAAAGAAAGAAATAAAATTTCTATGATAATATAGTATGAATAAAAATTTTTAATTAAATTTTTATAAATTATTTAATTAATAATAGAATAAATTATTAGTCATAACTCATATATATATATATATATAGGAGGAATATCATTCCACGTTTATTTGTTAAATTTGTTAAAAAAAAATTTGTATGACTTTGTAGAATTAGTAATTAAATGAGTTCTCATAGTGCATTAATTAATAAAATATTGACTAATAATTTTATCTGTACTAAATTTTTTATGAAACGGTATTAATTGTTCATACTATATATATACATTCTGAATAATAAGCTGCATAAACGAAAAAAGAACGAAGGAATATCGACCACCGTGTACAGAAATGATTTTTCCTTTTTATCTTTTGTTTTTGCATATCAACGATATTTCACATATTGGTAAAAAGAAATCAAATTAAAAGTGTTAATTAAAAAGCGTTTTAACTCTACAATAGTAAAGTTTTAAGGAAAGACTAATTGTAAATACAGATAGTAATTCGGTTATACTCTCATGCTTTCATTAAGTTTAATACGTAAGTAAAATATATATTATCATAAATAATTAATCGTTCGAATTCCTTGAAAAACTGTTAACCGAATGGTGTAAAGAATTCATATTTTTCGAGTTCTTTTTTTTCAGTCACCTATACATATCGTCAATTGATAGGTAATGAATAATATAATAGACTGACAAATACCACACATTGACTTATATCTTTTAAATGTTATGCATTTAAAACGTATACTCTATAATTTCATTGAAATATAAATATATCAGATAACTTAAAGACAATCAATCGTGTTAAAGTCTGAAAGTCCGTAAGCTGACAATATTGAACTTATATTGTATGTTATATGGTTAATATTAAATATGAATTATATATTCTAATAATTGGCCACATAAACTTTTTAAATGTATAGCAAAATATTAATATCTCAACTCCTTACAGATTTCTTTACAAGAATCGAAAAGGATCACATAAATTTATTAAATCAATCAAATCATAATATTCTAGAACTATGATAATATTGTAGTATAGTTATGTTATTCTTGATTTAATTTATAATAACTCATAATAAAAGAACCTTAATAAAATAAAAGCAATATCCTTATAGTACCATAAGTGTTTTGAAATTACGCAAATGAAGATTTTTAGTGAAAAGATTTAATTATATTAAATGATAACAATAAATTTAAAATTTGCAAGCACCTTCCAATCAATTAATTTTGTTTAAAAAATAATGTAATTCATTAAAAAAAAAAAATACAGTAGGCATATGTTTGGAAGACTATTCGTTTGAAGTAAAGAAGAAAATTTAGATAAAAGTAATAAATAGAAAATATATAGAGAGGACGCCTCTTATTATTATAAATTAAAAATAGTTACTGATATGAACTTGCATTAAAAATTTTAATCAAACTGCATAAACTATAGTTTGGTTTGAATCAAATGTTTAGATATAATATTAACCAAAATTCCAATTAATAATTATTATATGGTTTTAATATATACTGGATACGTTGATAGAATATGTTAATTGGTAAACATAATATTTACATGATATTTTGAAATTTAATTCTATAATCACGTACATTTTTATAATGTAAATGTGAGTATAGTGTTTTGTTACTATTTGAAATCGAATAATTATATTATGCGTTAAGAAAGAACTTAATTTTAAACTTTTTCCTAAGTAAATTAAAAAAAGAGAGTATTAATATTTTTTTATATATTTTATAAAATTGTATTTATTTATATAACCTAAAAACCTGTTTAGTTTTATTATAACGCTTGACCACATAATATTCTGATTTTAAAATTAACTGTAGTTTTAATAATACAG
The DNA here is from genome assembly GCF_000503995.2 of Ceratosolen solmsi marchali. NCBI lineage: Eukaryota > Metazoa > Arthropoda > Insecta > Hymenoptera > Agaonidae > Ceratosolen > Ceratosolen solmsi. The sequence goes on along the minus strand of NW_011948412.1, from coordinate 23,128,066 downwards.
ATAATATGATATTTAAAAAAAAAGAAAATAATATGTCTATTTTAGAATATTTTAATTTTCCAACTCAGTACTGAAAGAAATTTGATAGGTGTCTTTTTAATACCTTCTGTATTCGAATATCATTGTGCGTAGATATTCATTATTTTTTGCTTTAGTGATTATTATGAAAGGTGAAATGGAAGAAAACAGGGGGAAGAGAAAATTTAGATAGGAAGAGAATTGGCACAGAAGTTTGAAATGAATAAATATAAAATTGAATAGTGTCAAACAATTGAGAATAAAAACGGAAGTGATTAGATACATTTATTTGATGAATAGAAGTGAAGTAAAGAATTAATAATTGATTTAATATAAAAATAAGATATTCATTTTTCTTTGAGTTTCTTCAATGATCTTTGGTTAAAAAATTATGTTATTTATAGAATAGTATCAATCTCGAAATTATCATAATTTACGTGAGTATCTAATAATATATTTGTCTGTATAATGTCTTTAAGGAAATAATGTTCATACTGACTATAATTTTGTAATAATTGAAGTTTAAATTTGGATTCCACGAGTTGTATAGACGAAATATATTTGATATCTTAATAATAGTTAGACGATGCTATATACACATTATGGATGCTATATATACATTTTATGGATATTTAATGATACATACATTTATATTATTCCCAATAAATCAGTACAATTTAAATTATTTTCACAATAACAAGAAACTAATGCTCAAAGTATATTTTGTTTACTTATATTGATTGAGGAATATACGAATTGAGGAATGAGCTCAAATTTGTTCTCTTCTTTATTGAATGTTGAAACTCCCGAAATGCGAGTCGTTCATATCCTAGTGGCAAATCAATATTTCCTGCTATACCATTCGTCGTATACTGATGTGGGTGCGCAAACAAGGATTGTAACTATTTTGTTATTGGCCACCATTCACGAAATAAGAGTAACACGATATGTGTTCGCTTGTAGGCTTCTTTTAAATTGGTACGCATGACTTCACATTTTATATACACTTGCTTACCTCATAGTTCCATTCTCTTCAATTCTAAACTGCTTCTTAATTACAAAAAGTAGTTAGTTTCCTTACTTCAAATTTTGCTAAAATTGTATTTTTTCGGCGGAACTTGTCGGTGATTATAAAACAAATACATAAATCAAATAAACTGGAAATTTATCATAACCTAAAATAATAGGTATAATTATAAAAATTGTATTTTACATACATTACATTCTATATGAAATATAGAATATTAAAGCTCATTAAAACTCATTAATAATTTTTTTATTGAACTAAAGTATAACTTGCGATAGAATATTGTGAAATTTACGTGTGATGAATTAGAATAAATCAAGGTATTATATAGTGTAATTGCATTATTCAAAAGTATATAGAGAATGTATTTATATGTATTGTCTTTATAGAACATTAATACAAATTTATTCAAAAGGAAGAACATAATTATAATACATTCAGCAATCTTATTCAAAAAGTTCTATTTTTAAACTGAAATAATAGTAAAGTTTTTTATTATTTATTCTTTTTTATTATTAAAAAAGAATTTTTTATTATTAATTCGATAAATTAGATCGATAGATTAGGGCTATAAAGCGTATTGATACGAAGGGTACGTATTTTAAAAACAGAAGGTTTGTTTTTTTATATTTTGTCACAATATGTTCCAATATAAAGTTAATTTTATATATTATATTTAATATATTAAACTATATATTCAGAATATTTGGATTAAAAGTATGTGTTCAATATAGATTTATAAAAATATTTTTAATTTTCTAATGTTATGTTATATATTTTAAATCAATGATCTAGAAATTTAAAAAATTAAAAACAGAATTTTTTATTGTTTGTTATCAAAGGGTCTTTTTTATTTATACTTTGCACATGTTTATATTCTAAGTTCTTGTATTGAATTACTGGTAGTTAAATAAAAAATAAAATAAAATTTATTTATGACGTTAAAATACAAACAAATAAATATATGAAATATACTATTTATTTATATATAACTCCATTCAAAATTATATTTAATAAATGAAAACGGTTGGAAAAGATATTTTATTATATTTAATTAAAACTATATATTATATATATATCAATCAATTATTTCTTTAAACTACTACATTAGTTCATAATTTCATGAACGGTAAACTGATAAATGTTCAAAATAATACGTAAATTCTAGTGGTTAACATTAATTATTGAGATTATACAGAAATAGCGGAAGTCATTGTACACTCATATTTATATGGTGTTATATTTAATTAATAGTTAAATAATAATCAAGATGAAATGTATGAAATGTATCTACAAAACAGAATAGAACAGAATAGAATTTATACATAGAAAGTTATTTATAAATTTATATATGAATACAAAATTAAAAGTTTTTACAAAGTATAGTTCGTAAAAAGGTATGGAATTTGATGAGAATCTAGGAAAATGACCTTCGACATTAATAAAGTATTAAACATTCTAATCTTTAATATTGTTTAAATAATAACTTACAATTATCGAATATTATTCTTAAATAATAATTTAATAATAATTTAATTATATATTAGAATAATATTTACTTAGAATTATATAATAGAAGAATAGTATTAGAAATATTTCAAAATTTATTCGATTTATAATTATATTTATCTTGTTCCCAATACATTTATTTTGTATGAATACTAGTAAAGAAATTTTTTTGAAATTTAGAAAGCATAAATTAAAAAAAAATTTAAAGTCATTCTAATAAAATTAAATTTATATATACTGCTGTCTGAAAATGAAGATAATCTAATTTTAATTATTTACAATGTACTAAATTTTTTATATTTTATAAATATTTTATTTAAATATTTGTTTTAATAGAAGTAGCAGAAAATATAATATTACTATTTTTAATTGTTAAATATTCTTATTGTGTAATACAACCAAGATTAAAAGAAGAATACGTACTTCATCATTAGTTTGATTTTTAATTTATTTATGAATGAAAAACTAAAAACAATAAAAACTTTTTTTATTCTTCTATTCCTAACTTATATAAATTATCATATTCAACTATAATTGGTATAATAAATATAACAATATTTATAGTAAGATTATAAAAAATGTCTAATTTTAATTAAAGTATTACAAAATTTCATTTTTACTAAAATAAATCATTGAATATTAAACTTTCTTTAATAAAAGCTAAGTAATATATAATCATTAAACATCTAAATTTCAATAATAATCCGCTTTTTTGTATTTAAGATGATATAGATTTTATTTTAATATAGATTTTGATTTGATACAGATTTATGTTCTGAGAAATAAATAAATTTATTATAGATATCCGATTGTATGCATTAATCATAATATTTATAAAATAAATATAAAAATACTATATAAAATATTTTATAGTATTTTCGTTATGAATAACGAGATGAATAACTTAATAATATGTTAAGTTAATAATTAAATAAATAATCCAGTTAAAATAGTGTATGCAAATTTATTGGATCCTGTGATTTAAAATGTTTATTTATTACAATATTATACAACCATTTTTAAATTTATTAGTAAATGCTCTATGGAATGAAGCAATTATTTAATAGAATTAATTATGATTTATTTTATTAAATGGAAAGAAATATTTTTATATCATATTTTAAGTTATGCAGATTCTTAGCTTAATTTTTTAATTTTATAACCATGTGAGGTAAAGACAGTCGTAGATATATAAAAGGAAAAGTAATTGACAAAAGAAATAGTTAAAAATAAATATATTTTTTCATGTAATATTTATAAAATATAAATTACCTTTTTTTAACGAAAATAGAGTTATGTCTGAATGAAATAAAATTATATTTATTCTATAGAAAATTTATAACAATTATTACAGTAAAAATATTTATATTCAAATGTTCATTGAAAGTTATTATTTTCAAAAATTATATAGAGAACAAAAATAATTATTTTTTTAAAATTTACATTATGAAAATATCGTATAAATGAAAACATAAAGGTTAATGTAAATATATAAATATATACTATTAATATAAATATATACTAATGAAAATATAAAGGTTCTATGAAAAACTGTGCTCAGCAAAATTATCGTTAAATAAGTAGTAATAATTTATGTAATCATATGCAACATAACATTTATTAAAATATTCTAGGAGTATGCATATCTATTAGAAGATTAAAATATGTTGGAATTCAACAATTTATTATGGAGTACTATTATATACTATATATTAAATAATTCCTTTCTTTGTAATATATATGAATTGGTAAATAATTATTAATGTAAGTGTACATTAATTAAATGTACTTTATTTAGTTTAGAAATATACACACTACCTCAATTATAAAAATACAAATCAACTTGTTCTACGTTAAAATACGAATTATTTTGTATTTTTCATCAATATGATTAACCAATGCTCTTTTCACCCTTGTTTGTCTATACAATTAATCATTTTGTTAAGTATAGATACACATATGCCGAGCCAGGTACACATGATTACACGTGTTTTTTATATTAGGAAATGCAAAAATTTCTTATAATTTTCAACACGATTACTTTGGAAAAGTATTTATTTTGAAAAATTGACACTTGTTTTATGACGGTATAAGAATTTATAATGTGTAATAAGCAATATATTATGTTCAATATTTCCAGTAAAAATATTGTGGATTGTGGATTATTAAATTAAAACTCTAATGTATTTATATGTTTAATAATACATTAGTATACACATAATGTAATTTCTGTAAACAATTACTTATTAATCATTATAAGTTGAAATAAACAAATAATTTTCTTCAATATAGAAGAAACTAAATTCTACCTCTAAATTCATTTATAAAAAGTATTGAGATCATGTTATTGTATTCCTTAAAGTTATATATACACAATTTCATCATTTTATATTGTGAACTGGAGAATGATATTTACTTCAATAATATAACTGAAGATCAAATCGTAATTGAATTAAGTTAAAAAAAATTCCATTTAAAATATATCATTATAAATGATATCTACGAAATAATATAACAATATAAAACTATATCTAAAGCAGTAATTTATTAGATTCTTTGTTTTATTTTTCGGTGCAGTAAAACATTTAAAATATTCTAATTTCGTAACCAGTTCCGAATAGAAAGATAATCTGTCAGGTTGTTGGTCACCACAGCCTCCCATGTGTCAATGTATTGCAGATATATAATTAGTATCGATATAATTCTGTCGCGGGCCTCCTCTTAAAAGAAAAATAATAGCCGATTGATGTGTATTTTGTATGTGTGAAAATTTCTGTATAACGTTTTCTTTTTTTGTTTGCAGGAATTTTCAGAATGCGAGAAAAACGTTAATTTTCCACGAAATGGTGGGACTAAAATTTATACGTTGCTCCATTTTACTTTAACAATTTTTTCTTTAATATTCTTTTTGTACCTCTCTGCCTTCATCTCCGCTATTTGTTTTTACCGGAGATGAACGAATTTTTTAACGGCACTTGATGAATTAAGCGTTTCTAGAGGTATGAAGAAGTTAGCTTTGTGCGTATTTTTGTAAAATAGAGCTTTAGTTCAATTTTCATTAAAGATTAGCACTTTGAGCTTTTTGTTTTTTGTAATATTATTTTTAATGATTTTGTAATATTATTTTATGAGTCTCAATTTTTATACCACCTTTTATATAAAAGTTATTTCACCAAAAAATTACAAAAAAATATATATAGTTTAGCTTTAAAATATAAACACAATAAACAATAATAACAGTTACCTAATACGAGTCTCTAATTATCTATATTTTTTCAGTAGTGTGTTTACGGTGTTATTTAACTTATTTAATGGTATAATAAAAGCTCACTGTAAGCAATTAATTTTTATATTACATTGATTTAATTCAGTTTCTAACATCTTTAAAGTTATTTTAATATTTCGCTTGTAATAAACTATGGATAATAGTAAATACACTCTAAGTGCGTGCTTTTGTTTTCGAATATTAATAGTCCAATGAGTCGAGTTTATTAAACTTTGTACAAGTTTCCTTATATAAGTTTAGCTAATTTGGCGATGTGCCCTCTAGCACTATGAATGCATATTAATTTATAGAAGTACTTATATACGAGTAATTAAAATTCAATTAAAGCTGTGTAAACAATTTTTGTTTTATTTAATAAAGACTTGAAACTTAATTATAAATCAACCAGTTAAATCACTTATATCGAAAACTCCGATAATATTATTGGTAGTATCATTACGAGATATTTTTAATTTACCAAGAAAAGGTATATTTTAATTGAAATTATCGGTCTCCCAGAAAAAGAATCATGTATATGATTTCTAAAAATAACTGTTTCATGAAAAAAATCTCATCATAGTCCTTAATTATGGCATATAGATCTTTGTTATCGTCGAATAAATTATTGCGCAAATATGATGAAAGACTATCTCACAATCAACAATTGACTGTTTGCCAAAAAGCGCGAGCGAAGGCCGAAATTGTTCTGTAATGTTTGAATACTAAAGGTTTCTGCATTATCTACTGAGAACACGCGAGGTTAAACCCTTGGACTTTTACTCTATATCTACACACTATGGTTATACAACCCTATCTACAATAGAGCTATATAACTATCATGATATCGTGACAGTTCAACACAGTGTGAAGTGTCTTAGTTGGGGGTAATTGGAATTATAATTAGTACTCTATTTTAATCAATAAATCATTTTATAAATTTGGTAAATCTTTAATGGTCATTTGACTAATAGCTTGAATTTATTTTATGTAAATGTTGTAATTGAAGCGTTATCAGAGTAATGTACTGACCATCTTGAAATTGTATTGGAATTTATGAAATAATGTAGTCTATGTAATTAAACTGTATGTTTATATTTTTCTTTTATATGTAAAATCAAGTATAGTTTAATTTTAAAAATTTTATTTAAGTTTCTGAAAGTTGCTAACATTAATAACAAAGATCAAAAGTTTTTTTTACTTAATTATATAATCTTTATCGATGGTGGTATTACTTCTAACAATGTACAACACGTATTTTTTATAAAAAAAATAATTATTCAATGTTTAATCACTATGAAACTTCTATAAAAATATATATTAACAAAAATCATTAAAAAAATATCATTAAAAAAAATTATGAATTTTATTTGGAATTAGCTATTAGAAACAAAAACTTGCATTAAAAAAAAATGATAAAAGTGTAATTCTACATATAGGGTAGTTATTAATTATACTATACAACTATTAATTTACCTAATCGTTCGATGCCATCAGTACATCAAGTATTGATTAGAGACCATATTTAAGGAAAGCTTAACAAAACGGTAGTCAACAATAACAAAAGCTTTGATGTTTCTATAAATAAATAAATAAATACATAAATACATGAATAAATAATATATATATATATATATATATATATATATATATATATAAATATATATAAAAAAAAAAAAAAGATATAATAAAAATCAACCAATACTTTCTTAATTTATATCTAGGTAGTCAACTATAAAAGTGTATGCAGTAAAACTATATGCAATACAAAACTATAAGTAAATTTTTAATGAACTGCCCAACTACAAATGAAACATTATTATTTCTAAAGTATTTTAATAAAGAAACACACGCATTATTTCCATTCTTTTCATACTATAGATTCTTATTGCGTTTCTGGAAGTATTGATATGCGATACTGAATTCCACGACATGGAACATTTGAGTCAAAAAGACAATTGAGGCTGCGATAAGTTTTATTCTCAAAAGTATGAGTTGAAGGCACAACCAGCACCCAGTATGGATGTTTGGTGTGGGTGTGCGTGTCGACTGTGGCATTTATCGTCGCATAACCCTCGAATAAGGGGAAGTTGCAGCCCAGAGACGGAACGACCCTCGCGTGAACCACAGCGACCCTTGCGAGGGTAAGGCTTTACGGGAGTTGTTAAATATTTAGTCTGAGGTGCTGCTCTATTCGAGTCCGCCAATTGCGTCTGCTCTTTTTGTACTTTTTATGTTACTCTTCAGGGATCGTGCGTCGGAGGAATAAAGTGGATCGGACGCTGAAATAGCATGAAACAAATGACGAAGGATTAGGTACGATGTTGCTTTCTGAAGATAAACACGCCTGCTTCGTAATAAAATATTTCGTGAACTTTTTATATTTTTATTTATTATTTTTCTTCTCACAATTATTATTGTACATTGAAATTGAATTTCATGTTAAGTGGTGATGGTCAAATAACTTTTTGCAGTAATGTTTGAAAGTTGGCTTTAGAATTTGATTTTATTTATTTCGCTTCACGTAAAAAGTTGAAAATTTTATTTATTATAATTAAGGTTAGAATGTACAGTCTGGATATTCTAATAATTAGACTTATTTACAGCTAGATTATTATTATTAATAAAAGGATTAATGCAAAAGGCATAAAAACAATAATTCATAAAAAAATCCATTGAATACAATTTATAAAAAATTTCTAGAACATTTTTTCTATATTAATAGTATAGTATAGATAGTAAATATTAATTATATCTATGATATACTGAAGGCCTTTTTAAATACCTACAATATTAAATATATATATATATATATTTAGTACTTATGGCTTTTAAGATTGTCCAGGATATTAAAAACTGGTTAAAGTCAATTATAATTATAAATAACTTATTTCTCTATTCATTATTATAATGTGTATTCAGAGAAGCAGTAATCTGCATGTACTCATAAGAAAACAAATCCTTCAATTTATCATTAGTCTCAACTGTGATTTAAATATCTAAGAGTATATTCCAAATTCATTATGTTGACATCACCATGCATGCTTTGAGATTACCATCATCGGTGCTTTATTGAGATTCAGCTTTTATTGCATTTTTGTGTACGTATAGTAGGAGAATAATCTTCTTAAGATCAAGTGACATAAATATTTAGTATTATCTTGGATGCTCACAAATATACAATATATTTACAGGAGCCTATAATTTTCGGTGTGACCTGCCATACATTCAGCAATTTTTCTAACCCTCGTTACGTTAAAAATCGATACGTTAAAAATACATGGTTTATATTTCCACACTTTTTTCAAATTAACATGTACTTAGATCTATAATCTTAGATCTATAAATATAGAAAACGTAGCTTTAATTCTGATTACAACATTGAAAAAGATACCGTTAACTATAATTTTTACAATTGAATAGTTATTTTTATATGAACTATAAAATAGAAAAATTCAATGCCTTAATTTAAAATATACACTTTATAGAAATGTAAACAATTTTAACCTTTATTTGTAATATGCGTAGAAGGAAAAGTGCGATATTATTAGTCACAGTTACTATCAAAGAAAACATTAAATAGTTCAAATTAAAATTAAATAAAAAATCTATAATTAATTCGCTGTAATACAAATTATTGTATTAGTAGTTGCGATTAGTATTATTTATAAAATATACTATAATTTCTATACGATAATTAGAATAGCAATTATATGCAAGTCAATTATGGAATTCTAACTTGTCAATATAATCACGCATACTGCTTACATTAGGTGCAGTATTTCCCATCTTTCGTTGTATATATTGCTGATTCCTGAGTAAAGGCCGATCTGTATTTTACATTTGAAGTTAAACTAGCAACTCGAAAATTTTAATGAATCTTTGATAAATAATATTTCATGATATTAAAATAATTAAATTTACCTTGTGTTTAGGTAATTTTTTCCGCTTTTTTCATTAATATCAGTATTTATTTCTGGATTTTTTCATTAATATCAATAATATTTAGTAAACATGTGAAAAAACATATTAAAAATATTATATTCACTGTATATCTTTTTGCCAAATATTTCTCATTGGTTCAGTTTAGACGATTATGAATTATATTCCTATATTTTAGATGTTCAAATGTTTATGTATTACACATTCTTGTATATTATTGAGCAATATAGTACGTGTATTTCGAAGTGATTAAGTTTTTGACTTCAGATGAATTCTGATTATATAGAAGGAAGTACAATTTTAATGTATACAAAATATTACTGAATACTTTTTATTTTCAATTTTATTCTTAGGGTCATGATTTATAATATCCGTGTCGTATGCCTAAGTTTTTAGAAACGATCTTTTATGACCATAATCTTGTGGGACATTGAAATCGCAGAAACCAAATGTTGTGGAGAGACTGCTTTTACTACCAAACACTTATAGAAACAATAATAATGTTATATATTCTAATCGGAAGATTTCAATTCTTCTAGTATGAAAATTTAAATACATATAAAATAAAATATTAAATAGCTTATATATAATACATATAAAATAGTTTTAATTATTCGTCATTGTTTGTCTTTATTAATGCAGAGTGAGTATAGTATGATTTATGCATCGATTATTCAATAACATAATAATAATTATAAATAACTTATACAGAAATACTGGTGATTATTAACATTTTGTAAAGTTAATCCTTATACTAATGAGAAACTGGTATGCTCAATATTTTAAACTTTGATTATTTAAATTATAATTTGTTGTATTGTATACATTTTAATTAATTATCTGTAATTGTATTGAAAATTTATTGATTTATGGAACACGAGGAAGAATTTTCAAACTATTATTAACGTAGTCAATACTTCTATATTTTAAAAACATCAATACACTTATGATTGTTACATAATTATTGAAGTTAAATGGTAATTGATAAAATTATAATTATTATTTCAAACTAATAAAATAAATGAAATAATTCATATTTATATTAACGTAGAAAAACAATTATAATAATTAAGAAAATTAAAATATTTTAAATGAAAAATATTTTTAAATTATTCAATGGTAGTAATTTTCAAAAGATAAAATAATTAACTAGTTACTATCTTTTTTATTAAAATACCGCTGCACAGTTTTCACGAAGCAACACAAGTGTAGAGTTAATTCTTAATTTACAGACTATAGAGTATAATATATTTTCTAGCACGAATGCTTGTTTAAGTTGATAAATAATGCACTTACAATTTCATATGAGAATTTTTTGTTTATAATATTCTATAAAAAATAATTATTTGTACGAAGAAACTTTCACTATAAAAATTTTATTCAAGTTATTATTCTATGCGTTTAATAATATTAAAAGTTTTTTTTCTGAAAGTGCTTTAAAAATAAACTTTCAATACATTTTTAAATGATAATAAACATAACATTAACTTAAATTAAATAAGAAATACTTTATTTGCATATGACTGTTAATTTAACATTAAGTTGATGAGATGCGTGAAATTTCCATTACTTCATGTTGTCTCTTCAACTGTCCTCTTATAGTCACGGAAAACATGTATTCTCACTGAAGAGTGATGGATTCGTACCAAGAAATTTCACGCTAATACTTGTGGACTCTGGAGGTTCCATTTTACCAATCACGTATGACAAACTGGTGTGCAAACTCCCTCCTTTATTACATCGATTTTTCTGAAGATTTGCTTTAGCGCATAGAAGTTTGTTCTTCATGCAACTTTGCACGAGTTAAAGTATAATTTACAGTTTGATGAATTTATCGTATTTTTATTGTATTTTTATAAATTAAAATATAGTTTTAATTTTTATAGTTCTTAAAATATTTCTTTAATATTAACAATTGATACAATTGCTATTTTTTTGTTAAATAATTATACTTTTAATTAAAATTTAATTAAACTAATGTAGTATAATTAGATCTGAAATATAACGTGCATTACATGAACTTATTCAGTTCATAATTATAATAAGATTTAATAGATTGTTGTAATCCTTTAAACATATTCATTTATTTTACTATAACTTCATTGAATATACTCGTAAGTATTTTATTGGTATTATTATCTAATAAGTGATGTAAATTCAGCATGAAATTTTGATACCATGAATGTAATTACTCATAAACATCAGATAAAATAGTAATTTTTTAAATGTGCTACAAAATTTATTATTTTAAAAATAATTATCATTTTTCTATACAAAATATGTGTAATTATTTAATAATGTTCTGTCTAAATATGTTATTAAAATTCTATAATCAATTAATATGTATTAATTTTCTTACAGGCTTACAAATGCCTACTAAATAATATTAGAAATTAAAATTGTAGATTAGCAGTTTTTCTGTCTTTTTGGTTTACAAATGTTTTTTGTATAATATAATATAAAAATATATATATTTACGCTGCGTAAGAACGACTCCAAACTTACGTATCCATATTTTACTTTTTTTTACTTACACATACATTTATAATTGCTTTGATACCCTTGATATAAATAATTATACCTTACCTTATCGAATTATAATTACTAAACTTTGTCGCAGTATTTCATCTATATATAGAATTCATTTTATACTTTATTTTAAACTATATATTTAATAGCATTAAAAGTATATATTTAATGCACTAAAGAACATATATTTCATCATTAAAATTCAAATATTTATATGATAAAATAATTGAAAACTAATTTTATAAATCGTATACTATTCAGCTAAATTAACGTCAAAATTATTAGTTAATTATTAAAATTAAATTTATTTGATATGGTAAATGCAATATTACTAATAACTGTATTTATAATCTATTATTTACTGATAATATCATCATCGATATTTTTTCACTGTTATTAAATTTTATATGTATAAGAAGAATATTTTCATAAAATTAATTTAATGTAATTTGATAATAAATTGTAAGTCTTTTATTTTAAATTTTAGTTGTACTCTTGTTGATATTAATAATGACGATACTATTAATAATTACAATGCACATCAGTTGTTGGAATAAACCGTTCTTTTACTCATTCTGCAAGTAAAAATAATATTCTTTATAATTGAAATAAATATGCAAAGAGTGTGATTTTTTTATAAGACGAGCGTAACAAAATTCGTTTAACTAAAATGAATTTAAATCTATAAGATAATTAAATTAAACACCAAATCTGAAAATGTATTTGTAACAATTTATAATTAATATTTTATAATGTGATATTGTAATATAACGTGCATATTCTCTCGTATGCATACCTCGTATAGGATTCATCATTAGCTACACATGAAAATAATAAATGCGATTAATACTCGAGCGTATATACAATATATACCAATGAGATTTGTCTTTTTACTCCCCGCTTGTCAAAAAGAAAAAAATAACTACATTGGGAACGATAGTATTAGTGACAATTCAAGGTATCACCAATCCCATTAATGCCTTGAGCGCATATCAACGTGTTCGCGCTCAATAGAAAGCGAGGATCAGCCTCATTGTTTCATACATATAGCGAATATAAAACAATAATAATTATGAACTATAATAAAGATAAATACATATACTAATCTAAATATAATACATACAAATATATAAACCTATCTAAATATAATACATATAAATATATATACTAATCTAAATATAAAATATATAAATATAAATTATAATAACTGTAAACTACCTTATCTCACCCCTTACATTTTCAACTTTGCTAGATTCGTCTTGTGAGAGTCTGCTAAGATTTTCATTTTAAATTATTATTTTTAACATTACGAAACCTTTAGACTTAATTTTTTTTAATTTATTATATTGGACCATTATACTGTTTATACTACTGTTTATTGATTTACTATTTTTGTTGTACTAGTAACACAATGTTTTTAATTAGACTAATATTGCTCATTTTAGTATTCATTGTTTGAGTAAATTAACTGCAGGCTATTAATTAATAATGTACAAATAAACATTCATTGGTTATGATGACAATTTGATATATAGTGGATAGAATAGAGAATATTTTTATAATAATGATTTTTTTAAATAATATTTTTTTCATTTTAACAAATAAATAATATTTTTTCTCTTTGAAATTATCTAAAATAATTTAATATTGTAATTCGATAAATTTTTTAATTTATAATTATAATTAGAAATTTTCAAATCATTTTTATATGAAAAAAATTCTGTATAAGAATTTGTATAAGAATGTGAATATAACAAACTTTAAACTATAAACTTATATATATATATATATATATATATATATATTCCCTTATTATATGTTCTTTTAAGAATTGAAAGAATTTATTGTTTAAAGAATTAATCAAATTTAAGGTATTCGTCGTTCGAAATGAATAAAGTATGTATCTGAAAAATAACCAAACTTTTTTCTATGTCAATTTGTAGAAAGCTAGCTAATATTATATTACAGCTAATGTCAAGTGAAAAAGGAATTGAAAATTGGAACTAAATAGGAGACCATAGATATGAATTTGATCAACGCGAAATTTTGTAAAACAATTCTTTAAGAAATTTTTAAGACGGCGTTAATAATCCTAAGTTATTGTAAAGTCTGCCGATTTTTTCTTCTTTTATTGTAAAAGAGACGCATCTCATTTAAAAATCTTGTAACTAAGTCTTAAAATTCTGATCAGTAATATAGGTCCCAAAAAAATAAAGAGCAAAAATCGAGGATAATAGGCGTAAGGGCATGCGACTGATATGAAAAGAAAATCCTTGGCTATCATTTTCCTACGCTGCTAGAATTAAATTTACCAATATGTTCAGACTTCATTTTTTATTTTATTCTTTATATAATATAATTTTTTTACGAAATATCATAGAAGCATTATGAATTTTTTATTCAAATAGAATCAACTACAAACCAATACTTTTTTTCTATCAGTCTTACATTTGTCAACAATGACCAATCTTTTTCATTGGGTTTTCAAAATTTTGAACTATACCATTTTCAATTAAAAATATATGGTTATTGATTATATCAGAGTATGAAACTAAATATAAATGCAGAAATTTTTTCTCAATTATTGTGTTCCTTTTTTTCACATATAGGAGCTATCCAAGTATTTATAAACCAAAATTCATACCTTAATAACAGAAGTATTTTTAAATTTAAAAAACATTTCATAACAACGTTCAAAAATGTTTTCTTTCAATGTATGAACTTTTTTAGCAATAATTAATAAAAGTTAAATAAACATAACGTTAAAAATAGATTTAGTTTTTATTGCACTAAGCAATCTTAATTTAATATTAAGCATCCAATGTCATAAAAATACGTTTGATATTATTTCAATTGAATATATTATTAAGGCAAATTACTATTATCTCGTGTGATAGTGTAATTTTTTAATTTATGAACTGATTAAATAATATAGGAAATATTTGTTATTTGATTTAAATACCTTACCAAATATTTAATAAATAATTAAAGTATTCTACAGATATTAAATATCAACATTGATAAATATATTATTTTTAAAACTAATTTGCTACTTTTTATTACATAAATTGTATTTATATAAAATAGATTGTTTACATAAGTGCATTTTTTAAAATATATTAGAAGAGTATAAAAAATTTTAAATTGACATTTTATTTATATATTATTGGAGAATACCATATTAATTTTATTAAATGTATTTACAGTATTGCGAATATGTATTAAGACATTAAATATTTATTTAAACCTTAAGATTACAATAGTCTTAACATAGATTGTATAATTAAATAAATCATAATTTTGAAAGAACTCTAAAAGATAAAATATCATTTTTTTTCAAAATTTATTTATATAACTTTATAAATTAATATTAGTACAAATATAATTATACGTTATTTATGGGGCACAAAATAAATAAATCGAATAAACCTGATTTTTTCATAAGCGTATCAAGATTCCTACCTGTCAATATCGATGATTTTTTTTGAGAATGTAAGGAAATTGTCGTCTTGGGTTACAGTTTAAGACTAATGTAATCTGAACAATGCAGTTTTCAAGCAGTTTTTTAAAATAAAATGTTGAAATAAAAATTCTCGTTAATATTTAAGAAAGCTATTTGTGATTCTATTATATTTTGGATACTAAGCGTAATTATTCATTACACTATATATTAATTACGATTCCAAAAATAACATTTTTAATTAAATATTATTTTTAATCGTGTGTTAAAATATACAATGAATAAACTGAGATACTTATTACGTTAAATTAAATTATTGCAACATTTTTTATGTTTATCATAAAATATTGAAATAATGCAAATAATTAAAAAAATATTTAATGATTTAGGATTAAGTTATATTAAGTTATATATATATATATATATATATATATATATATATATATATATAAGATTAACTTATAATATAGGACTTATAATTCATACATGAAATTATATTTTCAATTGAATATATTTCAGTTGAAACCATTTTTATTTATTTTTATAGAGTCTGAACATTATTTAAGTTAAAATTTCGTAAATTTTCATTTTAAATTTAAGTTCAATACATCTTATCATTCTTTTTAACAGACGAATTATCAAACTTTTTAAACAATCTCGTCGCGCGGATGCTTGTAACCTGCTTTCTGAATAACTTAGTCACAGCTCTCTTCGCTTAATTGTAAGCAATAATTAGAATGGTTCAAGCCTAAGCAAGCATAATTAAGTAACAGCGGGGTGTCTCGCGTTTCCTTGAGGATTAATAAAGAACACTCGCATAGAAAAAGAAGGCGAAAGGGCCGCGAAACAATGGGGAGGCAAATTGTTGTTTGAGTCATGTGAGTGTAGCTCAAAGGGTGCGAAACGCAAAAACAATAGATGTGCACTAAAGTTACGAAAACCGCCGGCAATCGTTTTCCAGCGTTATTTTTACATTCAATATTTTGAAATTACTGGTATACTTCTGTTTTGATTATTTTTACCAAACAACTTCCATCTATTGTTATTACATGGAATGATAATTACATATTATAAAATAAACATGAAATAAAACATGGAATTATAAGATTTAAAATGATGTAATGATTATTTGTTAGCATTGTTAAGAAACTATCGATTAAATTTAAGTTCATTTTAATTTGATTTTTTTGATATTTCAATACATTTTACTAATCTTTTATCACAAGTCAAACGATATTAAAAAATGAACTGGAATTATATATATTTATTTTCCTAAAGTAAAGCTTTTTATATTTAAGTAGATGTAATAAAATTTTCTGTTAGATAACTAATAATAATTTATAAAATTAACTTAAATTTCATTTACACAAATATGTAATGACAGTGAATTTTGTTTTGAAGGCATAAATATTAAAAATTTGCATATTTCCTATATTGTTGTATTGTTTTGTATTAAAAATGAAGTTTTTAGTACCTTCGTAGCAGAGTATCATAAATTATTATATAATATTTTTGTAACGCCATCTATTTAATCATGTTTGAAATACGACGAATATTAATTTTCATAAATATATCTTATAAATTAATTTGAAAAAATAAATGTAAAGATTTACATTTTTACATTGTAATTATTTTCATTATTTGCATAGTATTTACTATGTATTGTTCTTTATATAAGTATTATTTACCTATAATATTTATGTGTTATAATTTATATATGTTATTTAAATTAGAAAGTTAGACAATAAATATTTTTTATTAAATTACCAATCTTAATATGACACAATATACTTAAAAAATATTGCCTTTAAATATTTTATTATATATATATTTGAATTGGTTAAGTTTAAAATACTTATTTATGATTCATTTTTTATTATAAATAAATGAATACAACTTTATCTCTAATTTTTACGAGTGTTTTTCATATAATTCATCATATAAATAATTATGAATTAATAATTGTATAATTGGCACGAATAATATCGAACTTATATTTATTATAAACTATATTTAATTGCAAAGTAAATTTCGAGATGATATTTATATACCAGAATATTAATTAAACAGTTTTTTGTAATAAAAAAAAGTATGACAGTGGTGGGATTCGAACCCACGCCCTTTCGGACTGGTGCCTAAAACCAGCGCCTTAGACCGCTCGGCCACACTGCCTCAGAAAAATGGATTATTAGTATGTACACAGTAGTCTGTCGATTGATTATGTAATCGGTCATTTTGTCGAATAAGCCAACGATTATATTTATTTTGCGGTTTTTTCTTCAGAACTTTTTTAAAGATTAGATTTGATAAGAAGATTTTGTTATAAAAAATGATTCACATGAATTATTAATTAATGAAATTTTTAAAATGTTGATATTGATCTAGTTTAATAAAATTTTCTTTTCATTAATTTAATAATTGCTTATTTGTATACATATTCAATATTTTTTTATAAGACGTATTATTTATATATATTTCATAAATTATACTTATATAGACTTAGAATACTTAATAAGCGAATTAATAATTTTGCTATTATCACTTAAATTACACATTAAAAAATAGTTTAAATAATAATATGTAAAAGGTGCAAAAAATGTGTATATTGAAAATTTTATAATTTATTTTTCACAATATAATAGACATAAATATACAAGAAATATTTTAATTTAGTATATGAACCATGTTTCATCAATCCTTAAAAATATCATGTTATTGCAAATAGAATAGTAAGTAATTAAGTCACATTACCATTAGATTTAATAAATGTTTACATCCCTCTTATAAATTTGAATTTGCAATTATACGTAATTATACATTACGCAATTATACATATTTGTAATTATATATTAAGAAGAATATACTTTTTATTATTTTTATTATTTTTATTCATAAAAAATAGGGCGTTTGTTTAATTCTTTTGGGAATATACAATAATATGTCTTTGTAAATTTTTTATATTCATAATTTTAAACGGTCTTTTATGATGATTTCCAATCTTTTACTGACATTTTTATCTCCTGAAATATAAATAAAGTAAGATTATTTTTATAATTACAACGCACAAATTTCGAAACTTTACAAGTAAATTGAAACCCATATATATATATATATATATATATATATATATATATATACTTTTATTATTATTATTATACTCTAAAGACAAATTTAATGTTATATTATTATTTGTTGACTTTAAAAATTATCAACTGCACTCTTAGAAATCGACGAACATTAAGTAACGAGAATTATATAGATTTGTTGAAAATTGAAATTTGAGTGTATTTAAATGGGATTGTAGCGAACGATGAATAAAACTAGATACAAGTTGAGTATAAGTAGAAAAAAATTGTGAAATTATTTTCATTAGACTTATTATCGATCGAAAAGAATAAAAATGTGTAAAAAATAAATTTTCGAGATCTAAAATTGGATCTAAAATTGCTGCTAAAAATTAAAAAGCGAGCGACAGATTTGTTAGCATCCATGTCGGTAACACGTAGTGAGATTCAAGGTCAGTGTCGTCGTCATTGGTTGGTCTGGAAACTAACGAAGTATCGAAGAGGGGATTGGCTTAGGAGGGAGTTGGCCATGCTTTAAAAAGCGGGGCGGTCGTTGACTACAGAGAATTTTTGTTGCGTGCACATTGTTGTCTAAGCACGGATGCTCCCTTATGACCATTGTGAAAAATGAGGGGCAGGAAGAATCGTTGTGTTTGAATTATTTCGAGACAAAATAACAAAAGGAAAGGAAATATTCTTCATTTATTTTAAATGCTTTTAATAGATTTTATATGTGTTTTGATGCCATAATGTATGTCGATTTATGTGGACAATTAGATTTTTTTAATTTTTGTTAGATGCGGTTATTTATGTTTGCATGTATGTGATCAAAGCCTGAAACTTGAGAGAAGGAATAATTTGAGCTTGACTAATAATTAAATTTTTTGTTAAATGATTACGTCAAAATATCTTTCGGGTATAATACAAAGGTAAATAATACATAAACTATGTAAGCATTTTATTATCCATACAAATATTTTATTTGTATAGAATCATAATTTACTTTTTAATAAGGCCAACTTTAATTTTCAAAATAATCAGGTCATTTCCAATAAAATATGACTTTAAATAAGCTACTTCTGTTGCACACTTTCATAATACGATAAAAAGGTATCTTTACTAATTATAATTTGTCTTTATAAAACAAGGTTGGTCTATCGTTTATTGAATTAAAGTAACGTAAGTGTATTTTTAGCGAATATTTTCGCGTAAACCCAACCAAAATTCACGGGGTAGCAACTGCGAAAGAGAGGTAATAGAAGTTTTACTTATGCTTCGACCTCACGCAATAACATTGTACTCGCAATGCTAACCGTACGAACATGCAACTTTAACTCTGAAGAACTGGTATCGATTAGCTTGTGTATATTATAATCCGATTACTATAGTCAGTTCCGTCGGTATTTTGTATCATAATGATAGTGTGGATAATCCTTGGTAATATTAAGCGATGATTAAGTAATCACAAAGGAGAATTTCTATTACCCTGCTAAAAATATATATTTTACAATTGTCTTCCGAATCATCTAAGCATATATATAGACATAAGTATAAGAAATCAGTAGTACAGCGAATGATTTAATATAATAGTATTAAATATATTAATTAATAATGTTCTTCTATTGCAAGATCATTATTGTAATGAATTATCTATTACAGTCTATTACCTTTCTATTACAATTTACTAATGTTTTAAATAAAATTAATATAATTCGAGATAACTGACGAGTGACAAAGTGTTTCATTAAAAAGTTCAATTTTAAGCTTTAAAATAATATAAAATAATTAATAGTATATTAAAAACAAATTTGTAATTTTTTAATTAAAACATTTATTTCAAAATTTAAGTTTTCAAGTAGCGATTAATTATTAATAAAGAAACTCGAAAATTATTAATTAAAATTGAAAACTTCTATATTAAAATAATTAGTTATTAAAAAATACGAATCTTAATTTTTTTCAAGCAATAGATCTACATAGACGTGACCTTGAATTAATGTAGATATGATTTTCTAGGATATTCATGTCCCATTATGCTAAAGATTTATTTATAAAAGTGAATTAAAGATGAATGAGTAGTCGGAAAAATGTATATAATTTATATACTTTAATTAGTAAATAAAAATATAAATAAAATTCGGGAAAACGAATGTAGTAATGTAATCTTCGCGATTTTATATTACACGATTAGGTCTCATTGGCTAGTTGCCAACAGCATTAAAACTTTAAAATCTTTGTTCATGCATACAAGAGTTCGTCATAATTGCTAAGGAACATGTGTACTTAAAATTTGTTTTCAAATTTAGAAATTGTACCGCTTATATTGAATTTGCTATTACGGCTTTGCCTTTTCTTTTTTTTTTCTTTTGCTTCGACCACTTAATTCCTGTCGTTGGCGCTTTTTCTATGAATTATAAGACGCAGGAATCATTGATTGACAAATGCGGAGGTTTGAAAATTGAATTTATTTGTAATAATTAATTATTAAATCATTGAATTCAAATGAAGTAACAAAAAAAATTTTCAATCATTCTTAACTTAAGTATATATAGTATTCTCAGTTTAAGTATTATAATTCTTAATTTTTAATTGTATTTACTATTAAAGAAAATAATATTTTTCTTATAACTTTTTATTTCTTAAAATTTACTAATTTAATTTTAATTTGTTTTAATTGCTTTGGAAACAGGTAAGGAAACGAATCGTAATACAGCAAATTTTATTCATTCATACTCATCATCATTTTCCTATTTATTTTTTTTAAGTGGTCCGTTTATTTTGTCCTGACAATTCTTTCAAGCGAAAGCCCATCTGGTAAAAAGAGGAGTGTCGTAGCTTTTACAGTGCACTCCTTCTCATCATTGACGATATATTTTCATTTCCTACTTTTTACATCCCTATCCAGCTTGTGATTCCTTAATTTTTCGATTTTCCACATAGTAATTCGTATACCGTTTATAAAAGCACTTTTCTTCACAAAACGGTGTACATTCAAGTTTTCATGTCACCAGGAATCTACTATACCCATATTGTGCTATCCATATTATGGAAATTGACGTTTCATTAGAGATGGCACAAATACGTATAAAGAAATTCGAAGACTCACTGTATGTGGATGAATAGACAATCTTTACTACAATAATATACTTGGTATGTAATAAAGAAAGCGGATTGGAATATTGGATAAATATTGAAATCTTCAACTGCAGTTCTTTTCATTGTTAATACCACTGATCTGTCCTCCCAGGATGCATAAAATACATTTTGTGCAATGTTATATCTACACTTCCATTATGTTATAAGTTTTTGAATAATTAAAAAATAAGATATACATGCTGGTGCTGCTTAGAGCACATCCAATACTTATAGAAAAATGTATAATATATAGTAACAAATTTGTTAAGGTTTATATTTTAATGATGCAATTATTTTGTAACTATTCTCTTACAATAGTAAGTCAAGGTATTTATAAATTCAGAATGAAATAAACTAATAAATTATTACAAATTCCCATTAAAATTGTTTTTAACATTATACATTCAAATCTAGCATGCTTATGCTTATGCATAATAATTTAACTATGCATAATAACACTATAATTTATGCATAAGCATAAGCAATTGTAAAAATTAGAAAGAAAACGAATTGTTTAAAACTTGAAAATTAATCATGGTGTTAAATTATTATTTCTTTTCTTAGAAATTGTTAGATCTTGCTTTTATGTAAATATTCATTGTAATGTACAAATCTCTAGAAATTAGAAATCTGGTATATTAATGCTATATAGATGAGAACTATTTGCTCTTGTTCACTGACTGATAACTGACCCTTTCTTATGCTATTTTATACAAAACATTTTGCACTTTTTATAAAAATAACGTACTAATATATTCATATTGAATGTAAATAAACAAATTAGGTATATTATGTACATATAAGTTGTGCTAGATTAATAAATTTAATTTAAGTAATTAAAAATCATATTTTAAAACTTAAATATAGTGATGTCTCACTTCTGAAAAGTACTTACAGACGTAATAACCGTAACTTTTTCAGGCCCAGGAGGAGATACTCGGACTAAGAGTGAGAAGAAAGTTTTATTAAAGTCACGGGTCCCCTAGAAAAATACTCCCCTGTGATATCAAGTTTTCGCACCCATGTATATATATATAGTTTTTGTGCTTTTCTCCTTCCGCGAAAACTTTCACGTCGTCATTTTCTTTACCTTTTATGTCATGAGAAAATAGTTATAAGCGTCCTCTTCATAATCAACAGCAGCTGGCACTGATAAATCTTTTTTGTCCCTCCTACTGCCATCCAATTATATCAAATTTTTTACACTGAAAACTGTATTATTATGCACTTCTTTATATTTAATCGACGATTATTCAATGTTTCTTATAAACGTTATTCATTAAAAAATAATTGAGTTCAATAATTTTTTAATTAGTAAATACGTATCGCAACATTTAAAAAGTTGCATACGCTAAAAATTAAAAAAGCCTTTTAAATTTATTTGAATTTTTACACATATTATCTAAACATTCTAATATACAATATAAATAAAATATAAGCTTTGTTGGAAAATAATATTTGCTAATATTTATACGCCATTTTATGTTAATTTCATATAATAAAATAATTATTACTTGAAAGAAAGTACCGAAAAACCATATTCATTATAATTACATTTTATTTAAGAGTTGTGATCATTTTCTAAATATCCTTAGGTTACATGTAATTGATTTATGTAGTAATTAATTGTAATGATAAATCATAAATTAATTAATTAATAGTAATTAATTTCAGTGTTTCACAGATTACTTTTTTATGATACACACAAGATTTATAATTCTCATTCATCAAAATCTTTATGATTTTACTAAGTAATGAATACTAATTTTTAAATAAATTATTATAAATTGCAATTTAATTTTGAAATAAAGAAGTTTTGAAATTAGGCAAACATTTATTTTTAAATATTATTTAAACTACCATTTCATATTATGCAAACAGTTATAAAAAAATAGTTGTCTGAGAAATAAACATTTTTTGGGTTAATTACTATCCTACTGTTTTACAATGAGAACTAATACTTAATTATTAACGAATCTGATTGATCCCGAGTTTTATTGTAGTTTTTTTTAAATACGAAGAGTTCCATGCTCGATGACGTAAGTATCATAATCAAGTGTTTTAAAGATCGTTCGGTTGTTCACCCATGGCTAAGAAAACGTTGATATAGTATGGGCGCCATTGTCACAATTCGCAAGCGCCGGAAGTCGAGGCTCTCCTTGTACCATTAGTGGCGCAAGGCCCGATAGATCAAGAGGCTCGCGCGGAAAAAACCGGCGCCCCTGATGTTGCCTGTATTTTTTTTTACGTTCCCGTTGGGCCGACCCTTCGCGTTGTCATGACAACGGCCGAGCCTAGGGTGGATGTGTCAGAATATGCAAATCCCAAGCTTTCGAGGATGTAGCGCTAATGCGATCACCTGAATCGTCGCGCGCGAATTATTACCGTGAGTGACAGTATTATCGGTGTTACGATTTCTTTGTTCTGATCGGTCGTCAATAGTAGCGAATGTTCTTTGAACGAACAATACGAAGAATAGTACTTTTTATGGTTTAGGTCTGACTTATATTTTGATATTTGAACATTCGTAAAGAAATATTTGAATAGCCTCAAAATATATTTTAAAAATCAGATTATTTAAAAACAAATCGAAAATTTGACCTTTTCTTGTTCATATATTGTTCATTTGTATATCATTATGCCAAAGCGGTATGTAATTTTAACAATTATATAATATGTGTATGTTGTTCCAAACTTGTTCATTTGCTGGGAATTATGCAGATGAATTAGATCAGTTGCGAAATAAATCGGCCATTCACACGGAAGTGTGAACCATGATTAGTTGAATAACTTGAATACCAAATCGTCGATACAAAATGAATGAGTTCCCCAAACCAATGAACTGCATAATCTTTCCATTCTTAAATCAATAAATAAAAACCTTTCGAAGGTAAACTCTAGTGGTATTTTATATTATTTTATATTTAACTGGTTAGTACTTATTTAATCAGTGTTGCTATATGTAGACAAGTATTATATTATAATATATACTCATTGATATAATTTTTATTATTTCAATATAATAAATCAGAGTTGAAAAAAATAATTGAGCCATGTGGTTTTATTACAGTGAACAACAATATATTGAAAATTGATAAAATTAATTTATTCACAAAAATATATAAATAGCAAATATATTACGCCCAATAAAATCTTTTTGATTTGTTGCTACCAACGCATATATATAAATATTTGTATGTCTATTATGGAAATAGTGATATTTCTAACACAAAATTAATTACTTAATTATTATCTTTTTTATTATATTTAGTATTTTACCTAGTTTATTTCATGTTTAATTATACTAGTGCTATATAAATTATTTTGTAAAATATCAGTAACCAAAATCGATAATGAGTTAGACAGATACAAATTTAACTACATTTTAATAAAAAATTTAAGCCTATGATTTCATTAGAATAGTATATAAACATAAATATCACTTATTCTAATATAAATAATACATATTTATTTGAGCATATTATTTGAATTTTATATAATAGGAAAGTTAACACAATTTCAATGATAATACAAAATTGTATTTGTATTATTTATCTACGCTTAAATATACGCTTTACGATTAATAACAACTTTAAACTGTATTTTGAATAAAATAAATATTATTGATAAGATACCATAAAGATATAATATATCTTATTCTATTATTTATTAAATGTTTATTTCCAGATTCATTTGTCTTTAAATAAGATTTTAATAATTTTAAAATGAAACTGATTTTAATATATTTAAAGAGTACCTATTCAAGTTTTCTTTTTAATATTACAAATTCTAACTAGAAGATTTGAAAATAAACTTGCAAGAATATTTAGTTTTTGTTGCTAGTTATACATAATAAAGTTATATGTTATTGATGTTATATGTAATAATACGTAATATGTTATATATAATAAAGTTACAGCAGAAATATAAATTTAATTATATTTATATTTTTACTAAAAACAATGTGTACAATTTTTTGTAAATCTTTCAATATTATATAATAATTACATTTTTTAATAACATTTGTTGATCTAATACGAAATTAAAATGTTCTAATTATTATAATTATGAATATAAAAAATGTTTATTTTTAATAAAAATAAGTTTTTAAAAGTATATTAATGTATTTTTTATAAATTTAGTTACTACTGTAAATATATAATATTGAAAAATTTATAAAATTAAATAACAAAGTAGATGAGTTAATCTGTTAAAGTAGAAGATTTAAAATACTAGATTATCTTCCTCAAATTTTAAAACCATTCTAATGTTTGCAAATAATTATTCATGCGGTAATAAATTTTAAACATAATATTTTATACATTTTACAATATTAAACATAATATTTTAGAAATTAAATAATAATAATCCAATTAATATTGGATATTGAAATTTAAAATATATTTGTTTCTGTAAAATGACAGTTCTTTAAAAAAATAAAATTATTATAAAATTAATAATTAAATCATCATATTATCAATTAAAAATTTGTTTATTAATTATATTACAAATAATTAAAAAATTACCTTATTTGATTATTATTTTAAATTTAGTTAGTAAAATTTATATTCAATTTCCAAAGTTGTATAAAGTAAATTATATAAAGTGTATTAAGTAAGCTATACAAAGTATAAAGTCTATATAAGTATAAAGTCTCGAATAAAAAATAAATAAATAAAATTGATTAGCTGTAACTTTTTTGTACGTATGAATGAATATTGATTAAATATGTGAATTCTATAATTAATGTAAATTCAACCTTAAATGATTCTTAATAATTTATTTAAAATTTATTTATTTATTTTTATTTAAAATTAATATTATTTATTAATTAATATTACAATTAATATATATTAATATATAATTATGTATACAAATTTATTATTTACATTAAAATCTGTAAATAGAATTTTGTTTTAATTAACTTATTTATATATATATATATTTAAAAATGAAATTATAATATAAATAACATATACAAAATATGTAAGTAAAATAAAAATATAAATATCATAGACTATTGATGTCTACATTAATGTCTGTTAACTTTTTCAATATTCTATGCAAGTAATAAATTAAAATTTTATTTCGTATTATTTAATATAATAATTATTTATATTAATAATATAACTAATACTGTAGATTATATTTAAGTATTTGATGAGGTATTGAAGTTCGATTGAAATGCGTCAACATGTGCATTGACAATAAATATACATTTCAAAGCCATAGCTCTCGCACAATCGAGCCGCATAACTTTGTAGCTTGAGTTCGTGCGCTTTTTACGATTGGTATAGGCACGCACGGTGGAATACGAGTGGCGCCACGTTGGATAACATAGCCATGAACCCGGAAGTCTGGGAAGGAAGCAACTGACCGACACGCGCATGCGTCCGACATGCCGGAAGTGCAATCGATCCAGTGCATGCGAATCACGCTGTCGCTCATCGATCAGACAACAAGCATAATAGCTATGACTCGAATATAAAATCGTAAAAATGTATGCGTGGACGATTGGATCATTATACGATCGAATCAATAGTAGACGTGAATTTTCTATTTAGCTCAATCCAATCGCAAATCTTTCGATCATTTTACATTGAATCTTAATTACTTTAAAAATAGCCTTCCCTTCATTTTTTATTCATTACTGATAATGCTTTAATATATATCTTTTAATATTTTAATATTTTTATATATATTAATATATATCAATACTTATTTTGAGTAGTAAGTGTGATTATCTTGTGCTTGAAGATTGAAAGAGCTGATTGTAATCATAATGTAAATAATATTATAAAATTTGATTTTTAATTACTCTCTTGGAGGTTGTAACAAACATTTTTAATTAAGGATCTTTTTATCTCAAGTGTATTGTATAACTGAATTCTATTTTTCTAATTATTTTAATAACCTTATCTGTACTATATCAGTAACACATCCAATAACCTACTTTTAAGGCTGAAAGTATATGATTAAAACTCAAAAGTACAATTTTTCTATTACTATTTATAAAGAAGACATATTATAGTTATATAGTATGAATATATATAGAAGCTTGTTCAAATTAAAAGAAATTTTCGTTTTTCTATACTTAGTTTTTCTATATCGTCACACATTAAAATATTTATTAAAATATTTATAATATTTTGGAGTATATTTATGTAAAAATTTAAAATATATTTCATTACAGTTTTGAAATGTTCAATAAACAAAATTAAAAAGAGGCAACAATGTTAAATACTAATTTGATTTATGATTGATAGTAAATATGTTGTTACGAATAAATGATTGAATATTCGGTTAATTATTTTATTCGCGTATTTGACCTACTGGAATTACGAAGTGTTACTATTTCGTGCGAATATTGATTATTTTAGAATGAATTATTTCGTTATTTTTTTCATTGGTCTTCGCTATGTAACGTTTTGATTATACAAATTGCACACATGTTTCATTTTTGAATTACATAAAATTATATATTTAGTAAAAAATTTATAGTAGATTTAAGAGGCTTTATTTCGAAAATCTGCAAATACTTGCCTTTTCGTATAGAATTGAAAACACGAGTTAGGATATGATTGTGAATCACATATACTGTTATGCTCAATTGACATTTGATTTGTCTATTGTTACGATCAAGAAAATAATGAAACTGTTCCTTTATTTTTTTGGTTTGGCGTTATTTTTTACAAAACTTTCTGTAACTTTAGGCTCTAAATTTGTATGTAGTAGCTTTTATTAATTATTTGTTTAAAATGTCTAAGAATTCTTACGTCCACTTTATCTATATAATAAGAGTAAAGGATTATGATAAAACGCATATTTTATTTTTCCAAATGTGAAGAAATTGAATCTCTGTAAGAAATTGAGCCATATTTTTCATAGTTTTTATATAGAAATACTTTCCATTGTATTGCAATAACATCTTATATCTGAGTTAATTTTATTTTTTACATTATTTACATCCGCGCGTATGCGTTCGATATGTAAATGCGACTTAGATTAATTTTTCTGGACATACATATTACAAGCCTTTATTAATATGTCAAGATGTCAAACGTTATTATTAAAAAGTTTAAAAAATTGAAAGTACATTAAAAGATGTCAAAAACGAGAAAAAGTATTTATAATGTAAATATAATTTCTTCATGTAATATATAATTGAAATTATTTTGCTTTTATATTATAATTACTAAATTGCCATAATTAGTTACATTATTTAAATTATTTAACGAATAAATTATCTATATATAAATATTAAAATAATTATATAAAGGAAATTATTGAATATATGTTAAATAATTTGCATATGTCATACAATTAGATATTTAATGTTGAATTTTATATTTAAATTTTAATAATCTAATTATTAAATTATAATGCTATAAGACTATTTTTAATTTTGTCGTGTAACTTTGAACAAATTTTAGAAATATTTATATCCAAAGATATAAAATTTATAATAATTGTCCGTAATTATTATATTTAAAAAAGTAATGCTTAGTCATAATTTTTTAAGCTATATTTAATATTTGTATTTATTTCGTTAAAGTACAGTTATAAATATAACTATTCTCAAACTTGAAATGACTGAAAACTTTGAACTTGAAATAAAATGTTCATCGTTAGTTTATTATAAAAAATTTTCTACTGGCCTTAATGATCATATACAAAAAAGTATTCTTTCAATACCTTAAAGTAAAGAAAATAATCACAGAACTGATGTACATCGGCCCACGGAGAATCAACCTAACCTGACTTTTTCGCGTCACAGTGTGCAATAGAACATGCGAGTGTAGGACACATAAGGGGTTTTTACACGCACGCGCGTACTCCTGTGTGTAATTTGCCAAACACACTCCCGATGCTACTTCAGTCACCAATTACGCATCGCTGAAGATAATCGATAAAACGGAGTTTTCTACTTCTTAGCTCCTAAACCTCTGGAACCTTGACATTGTATGCTTTTTTCCTTCGTAGTGTTTACAATTGCAATCAACGAAAGAAAATCATTGCAGAGGATATAAAATCGTGACTCTTGTTCATCTTACTTTTACTCTTTTATATATGATTCTTTATCATACTTGACCGTATTCTATGGAGTAGATTTAATAGAATTGCAAATTATCCCTGTAGAAGTCCAACACTATTAGACTTGGCGCCAAGCGGTCGCGGGAGTTTGGGGTTAGTGTCAAAGTATCCCTCCGGATGAGAGAAAGCATTGAAGAATCTGTCCCCCAAAGATATCTTGGGAGCTTAAGAGGCTTTTATTTGGCTGTGAAATTGTGCATATTGCGATTCCTCAGTCTTATAATCTTAGAGTCGCGTGTTCATTTCAACGAGAGTAAGTAATTCGACGGTTGATTTTAGAGTTGCTTAGGAATTTCAAATCGGTAATTTTTCTAATAATACGCATGTCTATTCGAAAAACCGCTAGACGATCCAACCCCAATGCTGAATCGATTCAGCCTGAATCAGAAACGATACCGCCACCCTCTTGGCTTTGTCAGCCGAACAAAGGGGAGCCTTTCTTTGTTGTGACTGAGTCTCAGTTTATTGAAAACGTTAGGTATCGTACGCTCTTTATTATTTATATTTTTAATTTACTTTCAAAATAACATGAAATAACATACAATTATTCTTAACTTAGATCTTGTAAGTAGTAAACTATCGTCAATTTAAAATCATTAATCAATGCATTTTATTAAAGCTTGATATTCTATTATCTCATTTATTATTTATACAAAAATAATATTTTTTTATTCGATAAAAATTTGTAAAAAATAAAGTTTTCAAACTAAAACTTAATAATTAAATTTTAATTTAAAAATTTTGAAATAATACAGAGAATTAATAACAAATTTTATTTTTAAAATAACACATAAGTATCTTACAATTATAAATTGAGGTGAGAATGTGCAAAAACCATTAAATATAGATTTAAATAACAATACTATTACTGCAAAAGATATAAAGTTCTATAAAAAAACTTTTGAAAATATATTAAATAAGCTCAATGAATAATCTACATTCATATTTTTACTTTTCTAGAAACATAATAGGGCTTATTGTAACGAAATAATATTTCTGGTTTTTTGCAACTTTGTATTTCTATAGCAAGTTAATGTGCAAGCAGAAAAGTTCATTTTAGAAAACCCTCGAATTTCGCTTTAAGTTAAAAAATATATTTTCTCATTTTCAGGTCTTAAAAGAAAGTGTCTCACGGCTATTTTCATGAGTTAGTAACGTTATGAGTAACTTTACTTCTTTACTATATTATTATTTACGAATGTGGACTATTTTTCTAAAATACAAATCATGCATTTAATTTGTATAATATTACAACAAGAAAACCAGTTAGGTTTTATGTAATAATATGGCATGCTTGAAATTCATTTTAAGTAAATATGAAAATATAAGATTGAAAATGAAACACGCATAATAAGAACTTAAGTTTATTACAGGTTAACCTACACAAATTTTTTTTAATAATAAAAATTTGTGATTATAAATTGCCAGAATTGAATAAAATTGACTACGATTTGACAACTTAAAATATTACTATATGTATATATTCCTATAATATTATTATAATACTTTATTATAAGGACTAATTTATTAGATAATTAATTTGCTTTATAAACAATGTTAGTTATAAATTTGTATTGTTTCTAAAATAAATGAATGGATAATTAAAAGTATTAATTTTTTTATTTGAAAAAGTGAAAATTTTATAATTATTTAAATGAGTAAATATAAATAAGCATTTTATAGAAATCACGATCGATATCAAATTTGAATGAAATTTAAAATCATGAACGCTAATTTTTAAATCTGGCTACAGCAAAGGTAGTGAACTAGCCTACCATGTAGAAATTGTCAAAAAAATGTTTAATGAAATGCGTGAAAATAGAGAAAAGCGAACGATAAAATGTTTTCTTTGTTACAAAATGGTCGATTTCCTTCCGCTATAATTAAATGCAATAATATAAACTCTTAGTCAAGTAGTATAGCGAAATGCTTTTTGATGAATTAGAAAAAGTTATATCGTGGTTTAAAATTTCTGAAAATGGCAAAATCTTTATCATTTATTTTAAGATTACTGGATAAAGTCCATTCTTTAATCTCATTTCATCTATATTTTTAAACTACTATAACTAGATTTATAAGGTATTAAAAACGAACATGATGACATATTGTTAATGGATTCAGTTGTTTGTAATTAAGATAATGTATTTACTAGTATATTTACAGAGACTTGTACATATTTTTATTAACTTCATTTTCAAGGTTTTAATTATTCTACTATGTATTATTGAGTGGTATACTTTGAGAAACTTTTCGATATAATTAATATTATAGAAGCAACCTGTTGCGTTGATTTCATTTGTCGTTGATTAGTGTTATTTATTTATAATGTGCTACCTTTAACTTTTTTCATAGACTGTACTTAGAATTAGTTTTGAATTAGTTTATTCTCTTAACATTAGTTATAAATATTAAACTCAGGGCATATAAGTATATAAAAAATCTATCAAAACATGTTGTTTATAGTATACAAATATGTTCGGCTATATAAGCAGAACTGATAGTAAAAAACAAGAATGTAATTTATATATGTCTATTGTATGTTAATAAAAAATATATAATTAATTAATGTTTGAATTTAGAACTTTGAGCCAAGTCACTGAGACTCGTAAAAACGGACCATTTGGCGATTATATATATCGAGAAGTTATTTGTATTGAAATATTATTATTCTTATATATCATTGTAACATCAAATTATTTGATTCCTTATTTTTCATGTAATTATCATACAGTACTCATTAAATGTTATGGTTCGTCTTTATATTGAATATATAAAGACGAGAATTCAATAGAAGTCAGCACTTTAAATATTATTTTTCAAACGTTTATATTTTACAAAATCACACGCGTGCAACGAGTAAATATAAAATTGAGTAAATTCTGGAATCATATTATATTAAAAACTATCTATAAGAATAAATACATTTTCAAAAATTTTATTATCAACGGAATATTGTATTAAAATTTGTAAAGTATTCATTCGCAAGTTTATTTATAGCACTTCCGAAAATTTTTTAAGTAGTTACACTAAATTCTTTAAAAATCAATATGAAAATTACTGTTAGAATGTTTAATAGTATATTTATAACTTTATGGAATATATAATTTTGGTTTGTATTTGTAATTTCAATACTTGCTTGAAACTTCGCCTTAATGTTAAAAAATAATTATAATATTTTTTCTATATAAAAAGAAGTAATTCCAAGCAACCGCGATTCATATATCAGTTCGGGTTATGCATATATTCAGTAAATTGCAAAAGTTTTCTTGAATTATGAATACATGAATGGTTTAATGCTTTTATTTTTAGTATAAATGAATGAGAAACGCGAAAAAATATTTACTCTTCGGGTAGATACATCTGACCGCATAAAGAGTTTGGTAATTTATAGATATTATTAGTTTAATTTTAAATTTAAATGTTTTTACAATGAATACTATATATTTAGGTTTCAAAATCTATGAATCAATGAAGTTTTTTTCTCAGAATTATAAATGGTATAATTCAAATTATAGATATAGATTTATAATTTAAAATAGCATATTAAAAAAAAAAATGAAATGAAAAACACTTGAAATAGAACATATTTAAAATGGTATGCAATCCATAACGTATAAATGTGATCTACATTTATTGAATTTATTGAATAATATATTGTTGATCAAATAAATTTGTATCTACACTTTCGGATTAATTTGGACGTACATTTAAATAGAAGTGAAAATAAAACAATTACATACAGAAATACATTGAAAAGTATTCAACGTGTAAGTGAAAAGTATTCAAAATTATCTTATATTGTTTCGTAGATATGAGTACAAGATTATTTGGAATGAGAAAAGTATATACATGCGCATTTTTAGTGAATAGTTTATATGAAGTGTTTCGAATCAAGGCTACTTTGAAACTTACATACCATTTTTAGAACTACCGCTTCCTAATCAAATTGAATCGCCGTATAAAATGCTTATAGATGACATGCTCATTTTTATCGGATTACATTATTTTTTTAGAATTTTTTTAGTTTAAACCTCATTCTCCATTTTATTGAAGTGGATTTTAAAATATTAATAAAGAATGAATTTTAGAATTTTTTAAAAGTATTTGTGATACTTCATATATTATGAAGTTAAAATATTATTAATGAAAAAATACTAGCATTTTTTAAAAGTGTTCCTGATATTATGTAGTAATTATGTACTACGTATATATCAACAACTTTCTTTACTATTTAATACAAAATATTTTTACGATTTTTTCAATATGCTAACAAGTATAAATTGAAAATTTTATCTAATGTATTTATCAAGGAATTATTATGGAATGAAAAGTAATGGCCAATTATCAATATTATAATATAAATTTAAAAATGCTGAAATACTCATAAAATATTACGATATATTTTATTCGTTTCAGTTTTTCTATTTATCTATTTATATAATTTAGTATAATTTAAGAATAATATTTTTAATAATAATACATGTCACAATAGAATATTGTTACCATTAAATTAACTATTTTTAAAGTACAACGAAAATGTTTCCTTAATGAATAAGGATATTGTAACCTAATAATCCTTATGCTAGCTTATGGCAACGCATTTTTGTTATGACTATAAATAATATTTAACATATTTTGTTAGGTTGAACTGCGATTGGACGATTGTCAGCAAAATAATGATTATAGAATAGTTATGCATAACAAGTGAAGAAAAGAGGTAAGTAGTATGACAAAACAAGTGTAGAAAAATAAAACGATGATAGAGAAATAGGAAATTTTTTAAATATTTGTAGGATAAAAA
Source organism: Ceratosolen solmsi marchali (assembly GCF_000503995.2). Lineage (NCBI taxonomy): Eukaryota > Metazoa > Arthropoda > Insecta > Hymenoptera > Agaonidae > Ceratosolen > Ceratosolen solmsi. Next base: position 23,093,224 of record NW_011948412.1, on the reverse strand, counting down.
AGATAAACCTTTTCAATGTATTTTTCTGATTGAATTAGTTTATTCAATTAAAAATAGCAATTTTCAATAATTTATTAAAAAATTTAGGTACAAAATTTTTTCATTTTAATGAGAATTCGATCTCGTTCTTTCTATTATCTATACAATTAACCAAAATTATTTTTAATGTTTGCTCATATCATTGATAAATAATAGTTTTCTATATAGAAAAAACAAAGCTAATAAAGAGATTTTTATTTATTCGATGTAAATATATTATATGAAAATAAAATTTTATTTAGAACATTTATAATATTTATATTTATATAATTTATAAAATTTCAACAAATAAAAAAACTACAAAACTCAAAAACTTGACTTGGAATTTAATTAAAATATTTCTATTCAATTTAATAATTTGTGATAATTAAAAATTTTTATTTTTAAGAAGAAAAATATAATAATTTATATTTAAGGATATTCAAATAATATTACCAAATCATAAAAAACATTTTGAAAATATAGATTTACTAGTAAACAATACTGTCCAGCAAGTGCACGTGGTGAATCATTGATTCTGCAAATTTGATTATTAAATATATATTTTTTGTGCAAATCTTCATTCACCTAGATTAATCAATAATGCCTTTATTCATATTCCGATTTGTTTTTAGTATTACAAAAATTAAAGAAATATTTATACTTTGCCAAAATTAAAATGTCCTTGGCTCTAGTGATATTTTATGTTTTTTAGGCCTTTTCGTAAGTTAAAGAAGAATAGTTTTATTATTACTTAAAATTTTTAAATTCATTGAAAAATTCTGAAACATTTTAAATTTTTAAATTAATTATGAATTTGATAGATGTATTATGATTTATAATATATAATTGTTCACGAGATAGGTTTGTAATTTAAAATTACATATTTTAGTTATTTTTATCTTTTAATACAACATCTGCTGTTCTAAATGTATAAAGGTTTAATTTAAAAGTAACGTGGAAACTCATTTGCTCAACAAAATTTCGCAATGTCTATTTCTTGAAACGCGTTAGTATAATGCAAAAGTTTCTATACAAAAGCTCGGAAACAAAATAAAGCAAGGAAAATTCGAAATTGCTATCTTTCCTTTCCCTGCATTTAAAATGTCTTCATAAATTTAAGAACACCGAAAATTTAGATATATAATTGGAGAGGTGCCGCGTAGTGATACGATATGTTGGCTTTATTATTATTCCAGTGTATCTTGGTTATAAATATTATCAGTATCAAAATACTAAGCAGTAGTAAATGGATTAGAGGCCAAATTCTATATTTGCCTTCTTTTATTTTTGTTTCATTTCACTTAGAGAATATCTGTAATTTTTCTGCAGGGTCGTTCAAACATAAAGTATGTTCAAGTTTAATGTTAGAGTACTTGCTTGTATCTGCCATTGGTTTGTTAGTTTCATGTTTCATTGTCTTATTCTTAGCTGAGTTTAGTTCATTATTGTATTTTTGTTTCTGATTATTACAGATCATCTTATCCTTTCACAATGAGCACACCTTTTAATTAATTGTCCCTTGTTGAAACTATTTATTCATGTAATTACAAAGTACTTATACACACTAATTTTTTCGGATTTTATAAATAAAAATATGCAATTTATTATAGAAAATTATATTTATTATTTTAACGACAATTTTGGAAATCTTACATTTATTACAAAATTCATATTCAATTTTATAAATTTTTATTTGCAGATTGAATTATTTTATTATTTTTATAGTATATATAAATAAGAATGATAACATAGCTTTGAAAAATATAACGTTATTTTTATCAATCATTTTAAATTAGTAAATTTATTTGGAATAATTTACTACATTAATTTACACATAATGATTAATAACACAATTGGTGAACCGCAAAATAATTTTAAAATATTGTAGATTATTTTTATTATAATTATGTTTTTGTTTTATCTAAACGTGCAAAGGAAGTTATATTTTCCTTCTAGATCCAAATTTTAATTATTTAAAGTACTTAATTGAATAAGTCACAAATCAATTTATTTATTTAAATTTAATAAGCGGTTGAAATTTTAAATAAAACTATTTTTTATTTATATGTAAGACAATTTTTTTCACAAGTTAGTTTCCAAATACAGATATTACAGAATAAGAATTTTTATTTGATTTAATTGTCCATTGACTATTTGGAGACATATTTATATTCTGCATAAAGTATAATTGCAAATGCAAAATTACAAATTTTATAATACTTAACGTTAATTTCATTATTAAGGATTGGGAATAATATTCAATATATTATTTATATATATATATATATATATATATATATATATAATTAGAAATTTTGAATTACCTTTAAAATGCTAATATTTTCATGTATTGTAAAATTATGTTACAGTAATAGTTATTTAACGCTAATATATTTAGATTATGTTTTAGTAAATAAAATAATAAAGATTGTAATAATTTTTTTAAGGTTTTGTTTTAAGGTTTTGATGTTAAAATATATTTACAAAATTTAGATATAGAATATGAATGAAATTAAGTTATAATGAAATTTAAAATATATATATATATTCAATAAATATAATATTTAATCATATAGCGTATTATTATATAATCATATTATGAAGATATTGTGATGTAATTTTTAAATCATTTATGTAAATGTTATATGTATGATGAGAATTATGTTATAACATATAGTAAATTATATGAATATAACAATAATATTAATATGTACAATTTACATATATATTGGAGAATTCAATTATAAATGACTTATTTGACAAAACAGATCATGTACTATAAAGAAATTTGTACTTAGAAACGTCATATTGATTGTGTAATACTGATATATTAAAGGAGGAATATGATATATAATGAATATGATGTATGATAGTGTAATGAAAATATTATTCCACAATAACACATTTAATAAATTTATTATTTTATAGTACGGTATATTTTTTATTTTAGTGACGATAAACACGTAATAAAATTTTACTACAATAGTATAATAATATTATAATAATTTGAGAATCATAATTATATATGAATCATAATAATATAAGAATCAGAATAATTTATTAATATTATAATAATTTTATATTTTTTACACTACACCGTCATAAATAGACTTACAAATAGATTGAAATATTTCTACATTTCATACTTGGTCATTTAATCATGTGCCCATTATTAAATTTTGAATAATAATGGGAAGATTAATAATGCCTTGATAATATAAGCACCAGAATACTACTCCGTAATATTTTATTTTTGTGAATATTAGTCAAACACATTCAGTTAGCACTCGGGACTAATTAAATCTTTAATTATCATAACAACGGACCTCCTGTGATAGTCGTTCTCGCTTTACTCTTCTCTTACACTGATTTCAACTCCTACTGTTATTCTTCAAATTAAAAAAGGTATACAAATTATATGTAGCAATTATAATCATTGATTTCAAAAAACTTGCAAGGATTTAAGTAAATAAATTAAATTAAATTATGTGAGTGAATAAAGGACAGAGATACAAAAATACAAAATATTAAGTGAACTTCGAGACATACTGCAAATATAATGTACATAGTATATATACAAGAAAGTTGTCTGTAAGTTAGTCAAACAAAAAGTATTTAATGATAATTGACTGTTTTTTTTAATTGTTTTTGGACATTTCTTTATGAACACGAATTTATCGTGATTCAGTGAGCACTATACGAAGTTTGTAAAGTTAGTACTTGAAAATGTTTATAATGAATAAATTAAGATTAATTTACAAAATATATATTTATTATGTCAAATATATTTATCTATCAAGTAAATACTTTTCTGATACATCCATTATGGCTTTAAATATTTATGAAAGATTAATCAAATTAATGGGAGTTATAAACTTTCACGTATAGTTCTAAAATAAAATTGGTTAGAATTTATAATTTTTACATTTTTATATTTATTTCATATGTAAGCTAATTATAATAATAATGTTATTATTATAAAAATATACATCATAAATTTTTAAAAGTTATAATATTAATATATATATATATATATATAAGTTATAATTTTTATATTATTAATATAAGTTGCTTATTGTAATAAATTAATAAAAATTATTCATCCAAATATATTTTGAAAATTTTTATGTTATTTTTCAATTCTAAAATGAAGATTGAAAATGTCTTTATTTTTTATTTTAAGTTTGTTAAAAATAAAGAATAATAGTTAAATTATTCAAATCTTTCAAATTCATTTTTTAGAAATAATAAATTTAAAATTGAATTTGTCATTATATTTGGAATTATAAACAATTATTATGTAAAATATAAATATTTATTCAAACTATGGTCTTTTATTCAATATTTAGTCCTTCATAAAAATTTTAATTTCCTTTTTAGAAACATTTAAATTCATATCTAATTTAAATACATAATAAATATTAATTTAACGAATATTATGAATATAATAGAAATAACTAATAAATGTAATTTAATAAATTAATTTCAAATATGTAATTTCAAATTAACTAAATTTTTAATATTATATAGTATAAACGAAAAGTAAATATGGAGCTCATAATTTTGTAAGTATTTATATGAATGTTTTAAATATGATATGATTCGAAATATTCATTAAAAATATATAATTATATTGGTATAAATACTATTATGTTTGAATTATTATTGATCAAGTATTATGTTCCGTGAAAACCATAAGTATCAGTGTTTATAAAAGTAATAGAATTTTCCGAGTTAATTGATATATTGAGAAATGCAATGGTTCAAAGGGATTATCATTGCTGTTGATTTATCTGATAGTATACAAAAAGTTGGCAGAATTAGACTGAGTCCTGCGCATATGTAGTATTAATTAATGGAGTCGATCATTTGTGTCAGAAGATTCACTCTTGTATTTTAACCGATATGCATTCTATAAGCATTATATTGTAATTACTTACTTAACTTTGTTGACAAAAGTAAAGTTTATTGATAATATATCATAAAAATAAATCTTTAAAATCTTAATTGGATACTCTATTCTAGAAACCAAATTTAATATTGATATCTGTGGATAACAAAGTAATTTATTACGAAGTTTTAACTTTTTTATATCATAATCACATATATAACCTTTTAATAGATATAGAAAACTATAATAAACGGAAACATATGCAATAAAATTTTAAGAGTTCTCATCACAATGTGAGGCATTAAAAGCTAAATATTAATAAGAATGTTTGTGTTATATATGGTTAACAAGAAAAAAGTTCGTAAAAATATTTAATATACATTAAAAATGACTTGTATTCCTTAATAAATTCATTTAATATATGCTATAATTATCTAGAATCGAAACTTTTTTCTATGTTTTATATTTAAATGGATTGAGAAATATGAAGACAAATATATTAAACTAAGTTTAAAGGGAAAAACAAAATGGACTATATATACAAGAAAATTTATAGAAATGAACTAAATATAATTTATTTCTAATTTAACACTGTTAGTTACAGTATCTTTTCTATTTTCTAAATAAATTCACATTTATAATTTTATAAATTAAATATGAACGATTAAAGTATTATTTATTAAAAAAAACATGCAAATTAAAATGACTATATTTCTTAATTTATTAATCGTTGAATTAAACGATTATAGAATAATAGATATACATATATTAATAATTATTTTTATTTTTATATCTTACTGTTATACAAATAAATAATTTGGTAATTCATCAATATTTAATTACGTTTGATATATTATCATTTTGTAATGAATGTAAAGAATTTTCTCAAATTCAGAGGACATGATTAAACACAAGTTTTTAACACACTCTAATATATTAAAAAATATTAATGTGTAATGTAATAAAAAAATTATATTTTATGTGTTAATAATTAGAAAGTTTTAATATCTCAAATATTTTCTTAAAATTTTTATATACATTATGTGCATTAGATATATTTCTTATTTATTTTTTGAGCAAGAAATTCTTCATATATTTTTGAACAGAATTTTAATTTAATATATTTTTAAAGTAAGGTTTAAAATTATAATAATTGTAGTGATTGTGACATGCAGTGTTTAGATATTGCATTACTTATTTCGATCATTAAATAGCTAGTTTGACATCATCTTTGTCTTGTATTAGGAATTATGAAAAAACTTCGAGTTTTTTAAAAACTTTCGTATAAACATATGTACGTGTATTTACATATTATTTACATAATTTTTATTTTCCATGGCTGTTGAGAAAGTACTAGAGCTTATTATTAAATGGATACAAAGATTACTCCTTAACAATTGCTTATTAATTAAATTTATTAGAATATAGTGAATGTTAGTTTAACAAATATGGGTGAGCATATTTTTAACTTATGTTAAAAGCAAATGTGGTTAGTAGATAAATACAAAAGACATTATTGGATTATACAAAGTTATCTATAAGTATTGCACATAAATTTTCATACGTCACTCATATTCCCTCATTTGGATTAAAAGCTATGATCAATCAGTAGGAATTCACATGCGCTGCTAACGTATGATAAAACACAAGGGGTATTGTAACTGCGCCATAGCTAGCAATTAAAGTACAATGTCTACTAAAAGCCAAAAGTGTGGATAGTAAATTGTCAGAAGCCCACTTTTCTACTTGTCTTTCTACACTATCTAATTTGCACAAACATATATTCTCTTTTCTCATTTGCTTATTTTCTATTTTTACTATTTTCAATGCAGACATTGTCCAGTAATATTGTTAACCTTGTCTTTTCCTGCCATTTTCCCCCTATTAAATTCTATTAAAAACGATTTTTTATGATCTGATCATGAAAGTTTGATAAAATTAAAAAATTAATAATTATGAAAATAGATTACATTTTGCAATGGAATGATTTTAATACTCCTTTCTTCGTTCTTTTTTAGTTTTAAGCTTAAGAATTATATATTAATAAAAGAACTTAACATAGTATTCATTAAAAATTTAAGTACAAAATTTACGCCTGATCTGATTATTATCTGATTGTTATTGTATAGAACTTTTCAATCAATGTTTATTTTACCTCATTTTAGGTTTAAATGTGCTTTATTTAATTTAACGAAAAGGTACTTCTTCTTATAGAACATTTATTAATTATACTATTAATTTCTTTTCCATTTGTTAAGAATTATAAAATTAATTATTTGTAGAAAGTAATTACTTAGACCAATCAGGCTTTATATAAGTCTTTAATAAAATGAAAAGAAATAGATAAATAATTCTCTTTCCATGGATTTAATATACTTCAAAATACATATAAATAATAACAGCTTCACTCAGGCAATTACATGCTAATATCATTGCATCAAATTTATTGATAAATGTCAATTTAATTTAACAAAGTGCATATGATTATCATTAATTAATTAATGTTACATATTTATGAATACTATATTGTGTATTTGATTATATAATGTATACAAATACTGAATTATGTTAATACAAATTTAAAAAATGAAATGATATTATTTTATAACAGAAAATAATTATTCTTTAATTCATTACAAAATAAATGTTTTATAAGATAATACATTCTAATGCTTAAATGATTACATTAAATACTCAATCAAACAATACAAACCTATAAAATAATTATTTATTTAAATTATTTTGTAGCATAATTAAAAATAATATACACATTTTTAAATAAATTATAATGTATAATTATTTTTAATTTATAATTCATGTAAGTCAGCCAATAAATTTTCTATTTATTTGAAATAAGATCATTACAATATCGTTCGACTCCTAGGTAAACATTAGATACTTAGTCATTTACATTAAGTTAAAAATTCAAATTTTTTATAGCTGATAAATATAATTTAAATAGAATACACGATTAGAAATAAGCTTATATTAATTTTCCTTGAAATTCCTATTGCGATATGTTCATAAATATCTATTCATCTTCGTAAAAACAGACAACTGATCCATGAATCTAAATTCTTATGTTAATTGATATATACTTATTTATTTTGTTGTCATTTATGATAGAATAATTCTAAAAAATTTTCGATATAAACACTATTATCTTTATGTGCTTACGTTATATGAATATTTAATTAATAAAGCATTGAAGGTTATTATTTAAATATCGTAATACAAATAACATTAATAATGGTAAGTTAACGGTATATAGAACTCCAATTTTGAGTATAGATGTAATTGTTACAGTGAATATCATGTTTTTCATATTCTATTTGACTGAATGATAATACATTACTTAATGTTAGGTAATCATATTATTGCATTTAGTTCCCTTAAATTAATTTTGATCTTCAATTTTGTGAAATATACATTCAATGGTAAATGAAAAATAATATTTTCAAATTATAATTTCTGGAATTTTAAATTGATTAAAATATCTTTTGGAAAATAAAGTGTTGAAAAAAAATGTATAAAAATAATTCAAGTAATATGTAGCCTAAATTACTTTGAAAACTACTTTCGTAGTAATCAATAACTGTATATTTAAAAGTTTTCTATTTTATCATATGGTTAACAGAAATTTATTGATTATTATATAAAATTTTTCTACTATATAATACATTGATATGCAATTTATTTTCTTTTGTTTTTTATTTAATTTTATATGCAATATCGATATATAATAATAAAATTAAAAGTAGAAATATATTACAAATATAATATGAATAATTCTCGAAGAATTGATATTTATTTTTATTAAATAATAAATTTATGATCAATATTTTTATTAATTTGTATCTTCTTCCTAAATTAAATAAATAGCAGTATTATTTAGCATAATGTTAAGATAAATTGTTAAAGAATTATGAAGAGTAAAAGGCACACGAGAATAATTATTACAAAAAAATCTATGTATTATTAATTGTTATATTCTGATTTTCGTAACAAATTGAAAGCAACACTTATAATATAATATAACTTATAATATAGACCATAGCAAATAAAAAATATATTAAATTAATCAAATTAATTCCTGTTGCATTGCCAATATTGAATTTCGTTTAGTACTTCTTTATTTCATTAAATCACTTACAAAGATTGTGTTTTAAATATTAAAAGCCTTTGAATTCGAATTATATGTTGTGACTGAATCTTTATATAATGTTCATCGTGTTCTTAATGAATGAAAATTCAGTTCGGTGACTCAACGATGGAAATTTAACGAAGCAGTGGATCTGAACCTCTATTTTGCAATTTATAATATTGCCATAATATTTTAGAAGTTTGAAGTGTAATTAAAGTGTAAATTTAGATTCTACTCCTTTACTTATTATAGACAGGTCAAAGATTTTAGAGTTTTAGAATTTAATATCCCGTAATTTTTTTAATGGCATTCAAATTATCTTATATTTAAAATTTTTTAAAATATTGTTCTATTTATTCATAAATTGATGATTAATAAAACAGTTTTATTTATAAATATTCAAAAAAAAATTTTAAGACAAAATGGAAATGAATTTTTTTTAGTAGACAACAAATGTATATATTTCGAATTGTAGAAGAAGGATAGTAAATACATTTGAAGAAAGTGTTATACCATTTCAATTCGTTTTTGTCATATAGCAAATTAGTTAAATTTTTATTTTTGTAAAGCGTGATTGAAATAGCGTTGAACAAACATGTCCTTTTTGTAAAATTATAGATTGATAGGCCACGAAACCGCACGGCAACAAGGGAAAATGAAAAACTATATTCCTGAATTTCTTTAAAACGAAGCTTTTTCTTAATAAGAAGTTTTGAGCGGCAGAGGGATACATAATCCTCAAAACTTATTCTCCAACAATTTATATTATGACCAAGCAGGAAGTTACTTTTAGTACTGGTAATAGAAAATCTGAAAAAGGAAGTGATAAAGCTATGAAAATAAGACAATGCGAGGCTAGTAGAGTAGAAAATTATTTTTTAGTAAATAGATTTTGTATAAGATTCCTTTTAATTGTTATGAAGTTCTACTTTTCGTTTGGAATCATATTATAGATAAAATTAATTTAATATTATTTGCGCATTCTTTAGAATATTTTTAGTTACTACTATAAACTGTATTGATATCATCAATATCATAACAAATTTGGTTCTATTATACTGTAATAATGTTTAAAAAAAATACAATTAATCCATCTTACACATCTATTTTTTAAATATGCAATTGCTTCCAAAGAACTTATTAAATAAAGTTCGATATTTAAAAATAAACCAGAATAAATTACAAAAATAATTTACTATAATATTATTTTGTGGATTCATTTTCTATAGTAATTAATGCAAGAACAAGAGATTTATTCAGAATTACGTAATTCAATCTTATATATTATTTTTACCTTAAATTTCTTTTTAGTTAATATTTGGTGTAAAATTTTTGTTTCTGTGTAAAATGATTTTATTTTCTTCTTCAATTCCTATTTTGTGAACATTCCTATTTTTTAAACTGAAAACAATAGAATCGCCGTTATTGTTGTAATTATTGCATGTATCAGAATTTATTTCAGAGCATTTATAAATAAGGAATTGCACTTCTATATTAAACAAACTTTATATATTATATACAGATATGAAACTAAATTTAATGTTTATATTATGTTTTTATTTGTACTTAACATATATTAATTTAATATATTATTTACTAAATATTAGATATAGTGTACACTGTGTACATTAATTGTCATCAAACTTGTTCACCATTGCGATCAATTAGTTTACTTACATTTATACAGTTAATAGGTACAAGTAACCACAAAAATCATTAAAAGCAATTTTCTTTCACAAGTTGAAATTAAAAGTATCTGTTCCAAGTTTCTGTTTCTTTTTATCTTAAGCAATTCCCTTTTCGTACTAACCTTTACAATTAATCAGTGCAAGGAGGATAAGCGGAGATTGAAATCGATATGAATACATTGTTCGTGCATCAGAGTATTTAAAATTAATCCCCGAGACGTGTCTCATCATGTTTTGAACTCCGTTAACTTTCTCACAGTCTCTTAACAGGGAAAATGCTCTAAATGTTTGGAAAATCCGTTTAATGAAAGAATTATTTAACCACGTTTATAGCAAAACAGGTATTATTTCATTTGACACTTTATTTGATAATAATTAATAATATTTCAGAAGATAAATAGAAATGAATACTTTTTAATACTACATTGAAATTTTAAAACTTATCATTTTTAATCTAACCCTTACCAAAATTTATTTTATTTCTGTTACTAGTAGTTTATGAAAAATTTTTGATGATGAATAAAGAATAAAATAATAGTTTATTGTATGTAACAAAATACGTTTTTATATCTACAAGATTTTGTTTAAGTTCTCAGTGATAGAATTGGGTTTATTAATCGAGAAATATTTAAAATATTATATATTGGATAATCTAAAAATAACATTACATTAATGACACATGTTATATATATTAAATATATGTTTAAAAATTGGTTGTATGTATTTTTTTATTTAAAATCATCCTCTATATTATCAACAGTCTAACTAATGGAATTATGAATCGTTATAAAATATTCTTAACATATCGTAAATAAAGGTTTTCAACTATTAAGCAAAGTTATTACATATTAGTACATACACACATTCATTCTTCTCTCTGTCTTCCAGATACACACGCAACAACAAATATACTTTCACACACACGCGCACACGTACATTCGCACAGAGGCAGGCAGACTAACACGTTTGCACAGACTTATAATATTTTATATCTTAAATATATGTGTATAATATTAGACATTGCTGAATAATAGGTTACCAAGCTAATTTAAACTAAAATTAAGTATGAAATTTGAATTTGTCTATTTTCATTAAAATATATTATTACTTTGTTGACTTTTGAAAATTGTTAAATGAGAAAATTCTAGACAAGGTACGTATGACTTCCCATTAAAACTTACTTCTAGTATGATACGTTTAAATTTGATACAAGTAGAATGAAATACAACACCTGACTCGTTCAATGTGACACTTGTAGCGTTTCGTACAGTACCTCACTATCTAATATAGCTCGTATCCGACTTAATTGATGACATTTTCAAAAAAACTTGTAAAGATTTAAAATAAATGTATAATTATATATATGGATTTTTTTAATAAACAAAATATATTATATTTTTTTAATTTTATTCAGTTTCAAGTTATATAATAATAAAAAATTGATTACTTTCTTTTTAAATTCATAAAAATATGGAATTATTATATAAGAAACAATACTAACATTTGATTAAAATTAACCGTTAAATTAAATAAATTTATATTAGAACGCATTAAAATATTTTATATAACAGCTATGACAAATATAAATGAACGAATATCTTTTCTGTTTATTGATCATTGATTTCAATGACTATTTCATAGAGTTATGTTATATACAATATTAAAAAATGATTATGAAATTATAATCATAAAAATTTTCTTTGAACTAATAAAAATCATTGAAGTAAATATAGGTAATTAATGTATTTTTAAGTAAAATTTTAATGTATTACATTTAAGCTTCTATATATATATACATCCATATATTCATTATCATGATGATTTGTTACGTTATAAGTATTGCATAGAAGTTTTTGTATAGAAAATATGACATGTGTATGTTTAGGAGAAATTTCCACGAGTTTTTGTTAAAAAAATTATTATAAAATGCCAAAGAAATGAAAATTATTTAATTTTCATTTAGTTAGAATAGATCATATTTTAGATAACATTAAAATATATTATTACAGGAATTGTAGATGTAGTTATAACTGAATTCTTGAACATTCATTAAAATGATTTGTTCTATGCCTGAATATTTATATAATCAATATTGTAAATATTGATATTTTGTAATATTTTTATTTGATTTAGAATAATCGAATGTATATAATGGCATTATGTTTATTTTACTTTTCAGTATCAAGAAAAAACTTTTGTTGATACGAATAAGTCAAACAATTTCTCGCTTTCAAAATGTTATATTCATATGTTAAAATAATATTTGATTTCAGTTATCATAAATCATCAATTGTAAATAATAAACCTAAATAAATGGATAATAATTGTTAATAATCAATAATTCATACTATAGTTTATTATTCAAGTTAACTTAAAGATATTTTATAACTTTTATCAAACAGCAATTTGCATTATTTTAGCAAATTATATTCTTACCTTTCGTTTTTGTTAAATCTAAGCAGATTAAATTTAATTTTTCGACTTTCTGAACATGTCCTCTTTGAGTTAAAAGTGTTTCGATTTATTTCTCATATAATTGTATTAATAAAAATAATTATTTTTGTATGAGAATATTAAAATATTTTAAATAGTATATCAATATTTTAAAAAGCAGAATGTCTACTATTTTCTGCATTATTTTTTATATAAGAAAAAGATCACATTAGTTTCTTAATTAAAATATCATTTTTGCGATGAAAAAATACATAGAAGCTTGCTTTTGTTGTTTGTATGTCACTTGCATTTGGCATATACTCAAATAAAGAATTTTTTGCTTTCTGAGGCGACAGTTATATACTCATGCAAGAAATAAATTTCTACTTTTTCAGGGCAATTACAATTTTGTATGCAGAGCGCAAATAATTTTAAACATGTAGTATGTTTCCTATTAATTAATATTTTATTGAAAGTTAAAATTTCATTAATTAAAAAAATCAATTCAATTGTATTAAATCCTATATGAAAGAACTACAGTATTTTTTGTTATGACATAAAATTGTATTTTACGTAAAAATGAAGTTTTATTAGTAAATTGTCCGAAATGTTAGTGTTATCAGAAATGCAATCAGCAGAATACTTTATTGGCCTATTGATAGATTCGTGCGATTACAACTTATAATCGCATTACGTGACTAAGAACTCATGAGTCCACTTCTGATATACAAGTTGAAAAGTCCATAAAAAATTGAGAAATAGAATCGATTTTCTAATTGGTATTGACGGTTCTGTGAAAGTCAAGAGAGGCACTTTATTTGCTCGCAATTTGAGGAGTCATTTGCGCGATTAGATTAGGCTCCAAATGCTGTCTCGAATTCGTTTCAATATTTTTCTTTCAATGCAGAATCGTATATTTCCTATCTTAAGATAAATTTATTTTGAGGAATCATGTTCTATGTCTGATTAATGGAGTACGATTTTATCAGTGATCACAAAGTTTTTACACGTTACTTTTTCAAATTCACAAACGATGCCACTGCAGCGACTTGTACGAAAGAACATTTTACAGATTATCGTAGTTAAAACAAATCTATATGAGCATAAATTCCATTTTATTTTGCTGTGCAATATATGATTTATAAGTAAATAAATAAATTTTATATTTTATAAGAAATTTTATAAGAAACTTAGAATATTTATGTACTAAAAATTTTCATTTTATTATTTTAAAAGGCAGTATTTTATAAGTACTTGTATAAGATATAATTTTATGAATTTAAAAACGTTAAATAAATAATTAATAGATTATTTACAAGATTGCAATTATTAATTATTGGTCAAAAGTCCAAGTAGTATGACTAAAGTAATAATATTGTAATAATTCACTATAAAAGGATTATAAATATAACAAACTTAGGACATACGATTATATAAATTCCGAAAATATTATGTATTAAGAAATTTCTTTATTGAAATTATTTCTAAAACTATTAAGTGAATTTCTTTAAAAGTTTTTTGGAACTTGTAAAAATGTTACAAACCGTAAAATTGATTAACAATTAGATTAGTACAGAGCATAATGTTAAATAAAGTTTTCTTAAATAAAATTAATTTTTAATACTATTATAAAGAAAAATCTAGATGTATGATAAGCCTAAAAAATGTTCATTCCTAAGAATAGTAGAAATGAATAATAAAAACTTCAACTTTTTTAACTTTAAAGTATTCTAATTTAAAGCAACAAATAATACAAAATACTTTACGCAATTGAAGAAGTATATCGTTGAATTTTCTTATAATACAGTAACTTTTAAGAAATGAATTACTTTTTTGCTATCTATCATGTGAAATTATTTTACCAAAGTTTGTAAGCGGTTATAAAAAAGAAAATCAATTTTAAACATTTGTTTTATTAAAATGATCAAGTACATCTAAAAGCTGATTTTTACGAAAAAAGCTCTCTCTCTCTCTCTCTCTCTGCACCTTCTTAGGCATAGCTATATCAACCAAGTTTCTCTGCTATGAACACAGTATATTCTTGCATATGGTAAGGAAATGTATACGATTATAAAAGATCTCGTGAGCAAGATTTTGCTTTCCACATGGTCTTGCTTGATGAAATTTCCGATATTGAATTTTATTGATGACTTCGATTAAGCAATGATTATATGTAGTATAATTTAATCATAATTTACTTTACGTTTAATATAAACTATAACTGTTTATTTTAAATTAACATAAATCTACATTACTAGTTATAATTATCATAAGTACTAAATATAAACAGTTCAATCGCCCATTGATTTGTTGTAAATATTGAAATTATTTACAAGATCATCTTAGATTATCGTTTACATTGCGCAATCTCTCGCATTTTACTATTTACATTATATTATATTCTATTAATTATCTTTTTTTGAAACAATTAATTTACATTTTATTTTTGTTATATTATTATCATTATCACTATTATAGCAATAATTGCCAATTATTTTCGCAGGTTTTGGTTATTTGTTAACAGCGAGATTTACCTGAAAGACAATTATAAGCACTACAAGACGAACTATGAAATTGATACGACATATTTATTTATAAGAATGAAAAAAATATAATTATATATATATATAAATATATATATAAAAAAAATCTATCACTAATTTTAATAAAATATAATTTTGAATATTTTATTAATATTCGAATAATTATTTAATTCTTTGTCGACTTTATTTTAATGGCATACATAGTTTACAATACGGAAATTTCTTAATGCTTTATAAGATACAAAATCGCAGATAGATCTAAAGAATGTTTAAACAAATTTGCCTATTTCTTCAAAATTTAATTTCGATTAAATTTCATTTATAATTTTCAATTTATAATTTCAATAATCATTTATTTCCCAGGTACACTTTATTTTTAATATAATTCTTAATATATTTCGTAAACAAGTAATTCTACAAATAAAAAAGATAATAAAACACATATATTTCAACTATATAATAAATCATAGAAATTGATATATAAAGAGAAATTTTTAATAAGTAAAATTAGTAGCAAGAAATTTAGAAAAATTTCATGTATCACTTAGTTAAATTGTTTAAATAATTTAATAAATATATGTCATGGCGCTAAAAGGCTGAATAAATAATATTATATATATAAGGTGTAGTCTTTTTGAATTTCTGCATCGTAATCCAGTAATTTGATTATTCATCTTCCGAAAATTTTAGATCCCATAGATAAAAAAAAAATGGGAAATCGTTAGAAAATCAGAACACTGATTAGGTTTGGTAAGAATATATACAAAAATAAATAATATTTACTATCATTTATAATCATATATTATCTTATTAAATTTATTTTATTTTTTACTTTTTAATTTATTACTTTTTTAAACAGGTTCAACTCGAAACAATCCTTATAATGACCATATTGAAGAGAATGAAATTACAAATCTTCTTGGATCTTTGTGTTTAGACTTGTCACTAGAACAAGAATTGAACTACATTTTTTAAATATAGCTCATTACAACGTAATTTCAGATCTATATGGAGGAGTGTATTTGCTTATATAAATATCATTTTCTTTGTTAAGTGCCATTGTCTGCATAGTGATTTAAATAAAAACTCTAACAACAAAGTCTCTTGACAAATACATAGTCTAAACGTTAACGGCGGAAATTTCATGCAATGTCATTGAAGTAGCTAAAAATTTTCTTTTGTACAAAATCTTTAAGTTATTAGTGATAAATCGAGTGATAATTCGAACTGCGTGAAAAAATAGCAATGTTTTCAATACATTATAATTTTAGTTATCATAGATGTAATATAACTCCGATATAATTTAAACATTTTTTTAAATAGTTTTGATCATTGAACTTTATCTGCGTTTTTTAATTGAAGTTGGCAAATAAAATCTTTAATTATTGGGCAATTATATAATACATATATTTATATTTTTTAATTTCATGATTGGTTTCGATCGATTATTTGCAATTTATTATACCAGACTGATTATTATATAACAGTCTCAACAAAATACACGATTCAATTATCATTAAGTATGTTTAACATGCTCTCGTGTTTCGATAAACCTAAGATAGGAACGCTAGTAATGGAACCGTAAATAACAAATTATTTTAAAGGCTGTTATAAAAAAATATTGTTAATAATGAGAAATAGTCGATTTTTTTACAGATATATTTTTCTTAATTATAAATTGTTTAATAGAAGTCTTTTAAACTAAAAATAAAATAAATTATAGATATTAAGTAAACAATAAAATAAACATTTGGAGCATAATATATTATACTTTTACAATTAACAATTACTTAAAATTGTCAATAGCAAATAAACGAGTTTAACAGTAATAGAGTAATGTCAATAAATTTGTTTAAACAAGTTGTGAATGATTCAACATATATTCGCCTTTTTAATACACCATTCATTAACAAAATATAGCAAAAATACAATTATAATTAGAAAATAATTTTTCAAAGGATAGATACTACTGCAATAATCCATGCCTTGAATATTTGAAAATTAAGTGAGAGAGTTGAATTGACATATTCGACTGTGTTATTTAAGCCATTGATGTAAATTTGAAAATACAATTATGCAGTGAATAATTTTATTTGTTTATATTTTTTCTTGATTTACTTACATATAACATATAAGATTAGGAATTCGTTGATAAAAATATTTAATACTCAAACTTAACTAGTTTTTACATATAGCATGTGTACATCTATGTTGATACAATGATTTTAGTAAATGATTTGGTTTATAGATTTACAGAAAAATATGATATATTTTGAAATATGCCCGGTGAGTAAACAAAACATAATTAGACTAATGAAATAAAATGTCAATAGGTTCGTTCTTTATATCCTGCATAGTAGGCAGATATGGTCAAGTATCATCAGAGAGTAATTATAACAAAAATTGTTGTTATGAGTCATATTTCTAATTTATTAGAATAATTTGCTTATTTATTTTTATTATATTACTATCAATTTAATTTATAAAAACTGGTAAAAACTAACTAATTAAAAAGATAACTTTCTTATTTTTCTACTAAAAAAACTTTAGTAAATTTCTTCTTATTTCTATTAACGATCAAATTAATCGAGTATTTAAAAAAAAGAAATCCATAGTCATTGATATAATCGTAGTTTTATTTAATTTCAAACTTTAAAGTAAAAAATTAATAATAACTTTCTACTTTCCATTGAATACATAACGTATTTTAGTTCATTATCGGCCCACATTCGATCAAGTGAACTCTATGCGTGTACATGATATATGGTAAGTAATCTCTCTACATCAGAATACTAAAATGGCGGTAAAAAGACAATTATGGATAGTTGGTTTCACGAGTCCAAACGCTATCGCTTCAGATTTATGCATATTATATGGAAAACAGGGGCATTTTCTATCTTGAGTGGCATTTGGTCTGTATTCTTCTCTCAATATTGCATAAATTGTTGTATGTCTTGCATTGATAAGAACCAACAGGTAAAATTGTCAAATGGAAATTCCTGTATAATTGCTGTCCTAACATCATTTCTTCTCTTTTTTTTCACACGCATCTTGTCTGACATTTCGTTTTTGTGTTGTTTCATTGGTAAATGTTTAAGAAATCAGTTAGCGTTTACTTAGATTAGTCAATTCAATTGAATTTCTTTTTCAATATAATATTTTCAATGCAATTATTTATAATATAATATAATTGAAATAATAAGAGATTTAAACTTTTCAATTTGAATATATCTTTTAATTTATAATATAAAAGTAAAATTGATAGTACAGAGTACTGTAAAAATTAAAGTTTATATGTTTATATGAGTTTTTTCAAAAGAAAAATGAAACATTTAAAATAGTTGATAAAATAAAATTACTTTATACACCTGTAATTATATTAATAAGTATTGCAATTCTAGCACTGATAAACTACTTGTTTTCATTTACGTACTTATAAAACTTTTTCATATGTTTAATGTATAATTTGTTTTATAATGAGTTGAAGATAGAAAGAACTTTATTGAAAAATCAATAATTTAAAATTCAATAATATTTCTTATTAGTATTCTTTTCAAATTATTTTATACCATATAAGATTAAATATTTTTAAGATGTATGACTTTTAATTTAAGATTTAATATAAAAATTCATATATGAAAATAGACAAATTTATACTAATTAATGTAATTTCTTAAATTCAAAGATTATCATCTGGTTTCGTAATTTTATTTTTTTTTTAATTTTGCCATTATTTTTGTACAGCAAATAATATTTTTTGAAAAAAATTTATTGCAAAATACTGCCAATCTTCCAATATAAAACGAAGTTGAGAAAATAATAATCAATGAAATCAAATTTAAATACCAATATTTTCTAACGTTTACAAAATGGGAATCCTTTATGGATTAATTTATTTTTAAATTTAAATTATGTGTTTAATTAATTTTGATTTATATTAAAAAGAAATCTTATGAAATATGATATGTATATAGTAATATAATCTAGAAATTTATAATTTATATCTAGTAATTTTTGTGAATATTTTATTGTTAGCGGATTAAATTAAGGAATTAAATCAAATATATGTATATAATAATATATAACGAAATTATTTACATTAAAAAAATAAAATAAAAAATATTAGAATAATTACAAAGTAAAAACTAAAATCTATGCTAACAAATATAGAATTTTAGTTCAATACTATATACTAATCACCCTATATATAGAAAAAGACAAAATTCGTTCAATTTTATTGCAATTTTAAGTTCTAGTATTTGTATATATGAATTAAATAATCTTAAGTGTCCTTATCTTAACGTCCTTATCAAAAAAATGAAGGACAGCTTGTATGCGTAATAGCTATCTGAAGAAATGATGTTATTAAATTATGAGTAGTGACATACATAAATAAACTATTTAAATAAATAGAAAATAATTTAGTTCTCATTCTACCTAAGCAGTCATTATTTGAAATTTGAAGTATACTAGTGATAGTTTGTAAGATTTTTATATAAATATATTTAATTATATGAATTTTAATTGTAATCCTATTTATGTGAAAGAAAAATTAAGTATCTATTATTTTATATACATTAACATATCTATTAATGATATAGTATGGAAACAAATATGTTTTCATTATTAAATTAAAGTTAATAATAAGGATATTCTATTAAAATAAAAAATAAAATTAGGGATATTAATCAGTGAATATTAGATTAATATTTTATTACATTTAGATCAGATTAAAAATGAAAATATACTATAAAATATATAATTAATATTGTTTATGTTTTAATAAATATGGATATAATTGTATTTAAAATCTATCTTTCAATTTGAAAAAATTAAACAAATTTTCAGCTTATATTATATTAAAAAATATTTTTTTTAAATGTATTTATTCAATTTTAAATAAACAGAAATAAAATTTCATTCATGTTAGTTTTTAGATAAAAAAAATAAATAATTTAACAAATATAATTTTTCTAAAAAATATATAAGCTCTTATAAGTTTCATAGTTTAGTTATATTTAAACAATATTATCAAAGCATAAAGATATAAATTATATTGTATTCTTTAAAATATAGTTTTCTATAAGTTCCTATTCGAAATTACATTAGTTTGTCTCTTATTATTTAACTTCATTTACATATCTTGTCATAAATATTAAGTACTATTGTCAACGTTTTATTCGATATTATTTTATTTTACAGATAATATTTATATCAAATACGAAATGAAGAACATTGTATTGTTTATAGCATTCGGAATAGTCATTTTATTCACATTTTGTATTGCTCAAGTAAGTTTTTTATTTTTATGATTGATTTTTCAAGACTAATTAATTATTTTAATCCCTTTATAAATTCATTTCAATAAAAAATAATAAAATTTCATAGGTGCACTTTATTTTGAAATAATAATTGTAAATTTAGGATAGTTCCTCCTAAATCTGATTGAGATTAATCTTTATAAAATATTAAACATTTGGGATTTTAAAATGAATTTTAAATGATTGCACATTCCGCATTAAAAAAAGTTTAAAACAGGTTGGTTACTCAATAAATATTTGTGTACATTCGTTTCGAGTTTGAAATTAAATAATCCATGTAATTTTATTAAGTGTATGTACATTACTACTCATATCGACTTACAGTAATTTGTATTAAATATTAATTACTTTAGTTCAAAATTAAAAATATATTTGAACACAATAGTTTCAGCAATTAATGTATCTAGAAAGGCAATATACATTTAAAAGTAGTTCAAAAGCTTATGGAAACTTAAATATTTTTAAAAAATAAGTATACATATACATGTATGTATATGTATATAAATATAAAAAAGTAAATGTTCAAAGATACAAGTAGTACAATATACAATATATAATGTACTTTGTAAATATATAATTTGATTGTATCTATTTTTTAGATGATTTTACGAAAAATTTCCATACATACGAATGACGTAAATGTATGAAACAACAATTTTTTAAGATATTTTATAAACTGTATTCATACCAATTTTATCATATTAACTATATATTGTACATTAAGTATTTTTAAAACAATGAAAATGTTTAATATTAATTTTAATAAATTAGCTTAATAATTAAAAAATTAATGCATAAGAAATATTACTGTAGCATTATAGAATGTAGCAAGAAGGAGTATTTTTTAAAATATTTTCTTTCGCATATTATCCTTTTATTTTTTTTAATATTTGTATTTGATTTTCTTGAGTTGAATCTCGACTATTTGTATACATTAATACATACTACTTTTTTTTACCGTTAAATTTTTAAGTTCAGCTAAAAGGAAAAACATAAATTATTTTTATAAATATTTGAACGAAATTATTGAAAAGTCTGTATAATGATTATTGTACAAATAACAATATAAATGAATAAAATATGAATTATTAGCACTCACAAGTCATAAAACTATTAATTTCGTTCACATATGGATTTTGTACTTTAAAAGTTTTGTACTAAATTAAGTGAAAATATAACTATTGAAATTATAAATATTAAATGTTAGACTAAAATTTTTTTTCGTTTTAGTTTTCATCAAAAATGTATTTTAAATATACAAATATATTTAGTGATAGGAATAGTTTATATAAACAACAATCTGTTAAAATTTCTATTAAAAATTATCTTTTATATAATCTATTATTATATATTATATATTATATATTATATATAATATATTATTATATATTTATATAATATATATATATATATATATAATATATAATAATAATAATTCATATAATGTAATTCTATAAAATATGACTATTATATATATTATTATGTAGCATATTTTTTTATAAAGTTTTATTTGAATTTGATTATAAAAGGACTAAACATTAAATTACTAAGTTAATTTCAAGATGAAAATAATTTGATAAAAATATTTATTCAAAATTATTAAAAAATTAAATAAAATAGATTAGACACTATCGATTCTGATCGAATTATTATTAGAGATATTACAAGTAAATATATTATTTCTTTACGAGTGCAATCATGGGAACAATTTTATAATCAATCAAAAGAGTAAGCATGGCTTAGAATATCCGTTAAACATTTGATAAACGATTTCAGGACTCTAGTGTTGATGAGAGTACTGTCAACGTTGAGAGCCAGGAGTCTGTTGAGGTCGATTCAGACGAGGCCGATGACTACCAATGTACTTTATTAAAATCAATGGGGAAATCACTTGGTCTATTTGACATTCCTTTTGTCGGTAATTTTATAGAGAAGAGTGTAAATGTTATTGATAATTATATTCGTAGTTTTTAAAAAAATCTATTTATACTATACAGAATGTCATTTTAAATTTTAGACGACAAACATATTGTCAAAATAAAATCAGCGTTAATTAATGTAATATTCTGTATTATCTGAACACTATTAAATATTGTAATTAAAATTTTATAATAACATCTTTTATATATTGTGAATATTTTAATCATAATACGTAAAATAAACATTGTGATCTTAGTATGTACTTAGCCGAGAATAAATCTAGCACAGCATACATATTAAAGGATGTTTCTTAAGACTACTATATATGCGATTTACATATCATATTTTTAAATAATATCCAAAATTGATTTAAATAATACTTTATATATTATCTTAGAAAGAAAATTATTATTATTACTTTTATATTATGCGTGAAAATAATTTGAAATTATATTTGGTGATAATAATTCACAATAAAAAAAAATTAATTTAACATTAACTATACTCCTTCAAATTAAGTTATAAAAATAATTTTTAAAATGTACTAGTATAGAAATTCATATTATAAATTGTTATTCATTTTAAACTTTAAACTAAAGTGTATATTAAACAATTGTATATAAATATTTATAAAAAATATAAAATAAATTAAAATTCAATATATTTAAATTAAATAGTACTTAAACTTAAATTAGTTAAATTTTTTCATATTACAATATAGACCATAGAATAAATAGTAATAAAAGTAGCTATTAAAATTATCTTTAGAACAAAAATTTCATTAATTCACTTAGCAAGTACGCCATTTTGTTAATGAGATTTGTTAATTTCCACATTTAAATTCACTTATATAAAGTCATTAATTTTCTTAAAATGATATTTATTTATGTAATACATATTTAGGAATAATAAATTTTATAATAAAAACTGATTTTTATAAAAACAGCATATTTGAAAAAATAAAATTCATGATGTTATATTTTCGTTATTATTTTTATTAAAGTTATATCTGTTATTCAAATAATTCGAAATTAAAGCAAACATTTGTTTTTATGAGTTAATTTATTAATTTATTTTTCGGAGTAAATTTAATTCATATTAATATTAAAATTATTTAAACCGTCTATCTTAAGTATATTAATACATGGTTCATTACTAAACTCCAATATATTAATATATTGAGTTAAATGAAGTCTTGAATATATTATGGAATTTAGGTGTATTATATTGGCTTTTTCACTAAACATATAATGCTGGAATGTCAGTTTTAACCAATATAAGATTATATTTTCTGTCAACTGATATATATTTTTAGTTAATAATAAATAAGTTTTAATGCAGTCAAGATTGTAAAAATAATTAAAAATATTATTAATAAACAATTGTATTAAGCATTAGATTTGGTTTATATCTGAATACTTTTATTATTTTTTAATTCTTTCAAACGCTAAGAAATTATATTTATTTTCATTTTTATTCAACATCAATTAAATATCGATTTATATAATTTATTTATATTTAACGAGTTAAAAATTTAACGAGCTAATAGTAATTTGCCCTATTGAAATTTTTTTTATTGAAATAAACCTTTACTTTCAAAATTGATCAAAGTATATTATATTTATTAAATTTATTGAAATATTTTTTGATTCTTCAGTTATAATTTTTATTATAAAACGCGAATATTTATTTCTTATTGCTATTTTCTGTTTTTATAGATTTTATTACGTAACAAAGCTTAATTTTACATTTATTCGAAATATTTTATACGTAGTGCGGAAATTAAGAAAAAGCTTAAAACTTTAAAGAAAATTTTGAGGTAGTATTGAAGGAATTCGTCAATGCATATGTGCAATTTTTAACATTAAGTTCATGTAGTATTTATTTCATGTAACGGAATACTATAGTTAAAAACATCAATCTATTTAATAAAGAAAATTATCATTATTTCTAGAAATTTTAATCTGAGTTGTATAAAAAAATAGCATACTATGATATATATATTCTATTTTGTCGAATTCATTATACAAAATGTTTTTAAGTAATTATTTAACTAATATTCTGAATGAAAATTAAAAAAATTTATATTTTATATTGGTTATAGAATATATTAAAATTTTTCTTTGATATATTAATTATAATATATTAATATTTATAATAGAAAAATTCTATATTTAATTATGGATTGTAAGTACTTTTATTTACTAGGAGTTTTTAAAATTGCGAAAAATTCTAAATGATGCTATAGATCGAGAAATAAAATTGAATCGAGAGATTATATATAATAATAGTGTACGGAAACATAAAAAAATTGCTAATGTTTTTATATACAATGTGGTTATACAAAAAATTTAAGCTTATAATGAAACGAATGTATTTATGATTTTAAATCTTAATTGCATACCAATTTTTACTTTAAATTTAAATTTAATTCTAACTCTTTTTAAGTATTTAAAACAAGTAATATATATGAAAACACAGTATAAACAACTCAATTATCAATGTGGGTCAGGTGATACACTGAAATTATTTATAATATATAAAATAAGCATTTACTTACTAATTCATTGCTTTGTACAAATAGAAATTCTATATTTTTTATTCTAATGTATCAACTTTCTGTTAAATATAGATATAAATCAGTCTTAAAAATGAAAATTTCCAACTTGTGATATTTTTATAAGATACATACATTCTTTATTTTTCAAGATAAATTATTTGACCAATTATATTCCAATTACGATTGTACATTGTCTCGTGATCATAATTACAAAAACATACTTATATTAAACAACATTATTAACTTACTTAATATTATACAGAATTATTATATAATAAATATTAGTACTATTTACATTAACCAGAAAGTTTTAATAATTTAAATGATAAAAACATAAATGATAAAAAAATAGTTGAGATATAAATAAATTTTTCGTAAGCTTTACAAGTATTAATAAATATAAACTATATAGGTATGTATGACTGATTAAAGAAAAGAAATGAAAAATATATATTTTATGAAAATGTTATAATAAATTACTTATTAAATATTTCATGCACAAAATTCGATCTTTTTATAAATTTCAATTAATTGTGTGTAATAAAAGAGTTAAAAATCGTATACAAATACGAATCTATAGGTATCATAATATCATATAACTACTCTGTAAACTCATTTACCTATTGCTTGAATTATATAAAAAAAATCAACCTAAAACACAAGAAAACATTTAAAAATAAATGGTAAATTATCTAATATTACTTTAAGTAAAAATACGGATATCTACAGAGTCATAAATGGGCTTATTTTAAACAAATCTGCTTTCTCGATAATTTATTTTTGAATGCTTTGAGGTTATAATGTAGGTTATAACATCGAAGATTTATTATAGTTAAACATTTCATAAAGCAATATATTATTCAAATAAATTTTCTTATATATTTTTTATATATTATATATATTATATATAATATATAAATTTATAATATAATATAATATAATATAATATATAATATATAAATAATATATAATATATATTTATATATTATATTATTGTTATTATTTAAAAGATTGTTTTTAATAATAAATGTGCAAATATATCGATTTAGAAAGTTATCTAAAATAATTTTAAATGGTTTATGTTTAATTCGATATTACCTTGTCATATTTAATGTGTTCTATAAAGATATTATTTTATCAGTTTTTTTATTGAACTATAAATATATTTTTCTATATCAAAATTTAGATACAAAATTTTGGTAATATAATAAAAATTATTTAATTATTATTACGTTTTTAATAAAATATAATAAAAGTTATAGAGTTTCTCTATCTTATTAACAGAGAATTTTTATAACGTATATTATCTATTTAATTTATTAATCTTATTAATTTTATTAAAAACTATTTATTAATTTTATTAATTTTATTAAAAGCCATTTATTAATTTTAATTCAATTATTTCATATAAATTTATAAAATTACTATTAATTTTGACCGATTGTAAATAATGATACTATTTTTACTGTTTTATACTATGAAATTTACTAGAAATTTAGTATTTTTAAAAAAACAACAATCATTTTTCATTCAAAATTGAATGTCGGATTATTGAGCTCATATTTTCTTCACTATGTTCACTTTTATAAAAAATAAAAAATATAAAACTCTTTCTTGTTATATTTTATTATTAATATCACTCAATATATTATATTAGTTTTATAAAAAAAATTTTCTATTTGTTAAAAGTATATTAAAAAAGAATTTTTTATTTCGAATTTTACATTATCCTTTTTATTTTTAGTTTTATAAATGAATAACTTTTATCAATTAAAATTTATGTTCTACATATAGATCTGCTCTATTTGTGTAAATACTAATAGCTGCTTTATATTATTCTACAATACAATAGTAATCGATAAAATCCAATAATAATAAATAACACATGATTATAATCTGGTTTTCATATATATTGATTTATTCGCATATAAATAAGGTGTACCATGATTATCTCGTCCATGTCTAACTTTTTTATTTTCATCAATATTTATTTAAAGGTTTTGGAAAGTAAATTATTATAAATAAAAAAATTAAAAAGTTTGATTTAATTGTTTTGATTAGTTTATTTAATTTTCACTAAAATTCAAAAAGAAAACAAATATAGTTAAATTTTACAATTAGTTAAGTATAAGTAATTTAACAAAAGTATTTAAGATTCTTTTTTTTTTAAATAGATTATAAAGAGAAGAAATTAAATCAAATGACAGTTATTAATAAAATTTTAATTTATATACACATGCTTAAACACATATTATATACAGCATTACGCTATAATAAATAATATATATATATACCTGAATAAATAATCTGTTTAATTTAATCTCATCAATCTTTAGTTGAATTTATGATCACAGAAAAGTATTCATTATATAGCATAAAATACTGTTACTATGAAAAAATAGGTTATAATTGATTAAATTAACAAATATATAATAATACGAGTGAAATTACATAAATAATTTTATTATAATAATTACAAATTACTGGAAATATGGAAAGATTTTTTCTTGTTATTGAAATATCGATTAGTTCATATTCAAAGAATTATTAATATCCTAGAGCTTTTATTATTATAGATGCTGAAAATAGACTTACCTTCCATCAGGTGTGGTCATTTCCTTTGAATTTAACTCAAATGTAATTTTAATGATTAATTACACATCCAACCTTTTGGATTATGTAAAATTTTAGATAATTATGTTTTATTTTTGTAATATCTTACATTTTAATAAATGAAATTATTTAATAAATCTTATGTTGTTTACCCCTTTGATATATAATAATATTATAATAAAAAAATAATAAGAAAATAGGATATATTTAAATGTCGTGATTGAAACGAAAGCAGGATTATTTAATCTATCGATTTGCATGATGATATAACTGGACAAAGATGTATGTATAATCTTAATGATTTTTTGTAATTTACCTTGAGACTCATATAATTTTAAACTTTTTAATTTTTACTTTTGAATCAGTCAGGTAAATTGATAAACAGATAAAACAGATAAAAGGAAATATATGCAAGATATTAAATGGAAAGTTTATGAAAATATAAGTAGATCGGATTGTAAGGTTTTTCATCGTTTTTATTGATTCTAGATAAGTACAAAATTTTAAGTGTTTTTTAACTTTATGATTTTTCAAAGATGTTGAACTTAGATAAAAAGTTACTGCGACTCTTGAACGTATCAATGTGGAAAAGTGTGCAATATAAATATTTATATTATATTGTAAATTGTAGAAATATAGTTCTTTTTAAATTCAAAAAAACTTTTAAAATCTGAAAATGCTACGCATATCTAGCGAAAACAAACTTAAGTGAATCCTTTTAAAAATGTTTATTATCATTACAGAAAAAATTATCCTTCGGAGTCTATAATACTAACTTAAAAATGATTAAATATATACATTTTTATCATAATTAATTCATACAGAATTTAAGAGAAAGTATATTAATTGATTATATACGTATAATATTATTCTTTATGTGTATTCAAATAAAATTTAAAAAATATATTTCTTTAATTCTTTATGTTTTAATTACATTAATAAGTAATATTCGCATTTCAACTTCTTTATACAAACTTACAACAGTATTAAGAATGATCATTTGGGCGTCGTTATGAATATGACTATTTTACAATGTTTGTAAATTGCAAATAAAGTTAGTGATATTATTTGTAGAGTTATAAATAACAATTAAAAATATTATCATTAGTTAACTCTTCAAATAATTAATATATATATCAGATAAATGTAATGTAAAGTATTTTAATGCAATCCATTTTTTTGTTAAAGTAATTTTCTAATCTATATACTGTTTAAATCCATCCATCAGTTTCTGAACAGTTATGTAATTAATACTAACGTCGATAAACTGAAAATTATTATTCTTTTCAAATAAAATATGAAATTCCGATTTCATATTTTAAACTTAAATTTGATATTCTTTTCATACGTATTTATATTTTTTACAAAAAATCCGATCTTTATAAATAGATATAATTTTGAATGTTATTAGCTCGTGTGAAATAGTTTACAAATTAGCTATCGTATTAAATAAAAATTTAAAAGTAAAATTTCGTAAAATAAATATAAATATAATCTGAATATACATAAGTACATGAAATAGATTGTAATTAAGAGTTGGTACTACATTATTTTGATAGCGAAATTTAAATAAAACGAAAGCCTAGACAAACAATCTAACCAATTATCTTAATATAAAATTCAAAATTATTACATGCTTCAGGACTAAAAAAGTGTGATCAATTATTTAAGAATTTAATAAGGTAATATCAACTCATATAAAGCAGTGTTAAATCAGAATTATATTTTTTGTTCTAGTATTCTTTACCAATCAAATGTAAACTAAACAATTAATAAAAGTGCTGTTAAAGAAATCTTAAGCAATTCGCTTAATCACTCACTTTGAATTGTTTTCGTGAATTTTTATCTGCTCTTTATCGACGTATAAAGAGTGTTATTCAATATTTAAATATTGAATAATCAATTATATTTTTATAGGCGTATTTTATACTGTTACTTTATATTCAGCATTACTGGTATTTTATAATGTATGCAAACATTATAAATACTTCATATATTATGACTATTTCATCCTCAAAGGGGTTTGCAGATTAAATTTAATATTTTTTCCCTCTGCCATTGAATAGAATAATGAAAAAAATATGTTGAACAGCAATACGTCCCTTAAAAGAGCAAGGTTCATCATCGGCCGCCGCTGCTGGTAAATGTAATATTCGAGCAGGAGCTCAGCTGTAAATGTACGAGAGGATTTTCCACGTAATGATGTCTCTCTGATCCCCGGATCTCATCTGTGAAATCAGACCGGTACAATTTGTCGGTAAACAATGATTTTCGTAGTTAGGTGGCTTTATGGAAAATGATAATAGTACTTCCACTTACTGAGAACATTTTGATTAAGCTTAGCACTTTGTGAAGATGAACAAAAATGACAGGGAATATGTTAGCATTTGGTATTCTTTAACTTTGTGAACTGACAATTTCGGGAACGTTTTTATATAATTATGCCCTAGAGTATTGAGAAAACTAATTATGTATTTTATTATTTACCCGAGAAGAGTTCAACAAATGTACCGACACTCTACAGTGCTTAAATTAAAAAAAAAATTAAAGTTCTTTATATGAAATATTTTAGATGTGAGGTAGATTAAACGAGAATTATAAAGTAAGATCCATCTTTTGGTGGCTTATAATAAACCGTGGCCAATACACAATGCACTCTAAAATTTAGGGTTGCTACTAATGCTCAACATTACAATTTAATATCATTTACAAAATAAACAGAAAATTCATATTAACATTAGCATTAATATTACTAAAACTAACTTATATTCTTTTATGCAAATATTTACTATTGAATTAAATACTAATGTATTGTAGAAAATTTTTTAAAAACATAAATCTATAAAAATGATCGGATAAATTTGATATACATATTGTTTTATATTTCTATAATTCATTTATATAATATTCGTGAATTTACATAATTCATTGTATATTATATTTAACATAAATTAAATTAAATATTGTTATCTTATAGAAATTCAGAATAAAGACGAAAATTAATTAACACATATATTTTTGTTGAGTATTAATATATATATTTTATATTATTATTATATACATATAAATATTATTATATATTTATTATATATATATATATATATATATATATATATATATATATATATATATATATATATATAATAAAATTATATATATATATATTTTTTTTTTGATAATAGAAATGTATCATAAAATTTGGTATTTATTAATAAAAGTTATTTAATATTTTAAGTTATACTAAATACTTTATACAGTTTTTTACAGATTTAAAATTGATAAATAAATTGGTTAATACTTTCTGGAATATTTAATACCTTGTGTATTGACTAACTTTGAATTATTCTATGAAGTAAGTGTATTTGTTTACCTTATTTTATTGTGTAAGATATATGTATTTATTTATAATAGCCTTCTTATTTTATATGAAAAGTTGCATACTTCAACTTATATGTTTTTATGCGCACTAAGCCAATTTATATCTTTTTCATTCGAATGATTGAAATTGATTTTATTTTCAGAAACTATTATGTTTAAACGTATAATTTATTTCTATGTAAGTTTTTAAAATTATAATTAATATAAATATATATAGTATTTCAACATTTAAATTTAAACATATATAGTACATATAAGATAAACAATTTTCTAGGGCTCGAAGAAATATAATATTTGATGATTCTTTTTAGTCACAATTCTTTGCTATATTTTAAGTAATAAAAAGTTTATAATTTATTCAAAAATAATATTTTAATCTATTTAAAATAATAAAATATAACTTTTTCATAACCATTAATAATATCATTTAAGTATTAAATTAAAAAAGACGTACTTCTATATATTAACAACTACTGTGAAAAATTAGTTAAAAAATTCCGTACATTTTTGATAAGGTAAATGGGAATTTATTGGAAAGGAAAAAACATGTAACTGATATCTATTAATACAGATTATACTAATTAAATGAAGTTTAAGGCATCACATATTAAAAATGCAGATTCAATATATTTTTTAAATAATTTTTTTTAAGATAATAATTTATATATTTTTTTCTGTTTGTAATAAAGTTTGTAAAATGATACTAATAATACAATAAGTTTTTAAGCAATATTTTATTGCTTTTGAATATTTATTAATATTGAATAGATTGATTTTTAACTTTATAATTCTAATTCAAGTATCAAATTGAATTAGTGTATTCAGGAAATTAGTGTATTCATGGAAATTATTTGGTAATAGTTTACATTTAAAATTATTAATTATCTTCATAATAGTATTATTTGTACTTTTTAAAAATTATACGTATGAATTATTTCTAACATTACTGTATTTAATATATGTTAATATAATAGATATATATTTATCTAATATTTAATAACTATTTTCAAGAATCAAGATTTTTATTGCATTTATTAAAAATACAAATAATGAATAAATTCTAATAGTTTTATATTTAATTAAAATTAAAATGGTGTTTCGTTTTTAGATATTGTTCCTTTAGTTAGTAATCGATGACGAAGTGGACATGAACTGGTCCTCCAAATGGTCATCGTTAAGGATTTTCATTTTCATTCTTTTAAAATGCGGTAAGTTCACAATTACAATTATTTCAATCTGTTTACATTTTACTAAAAATACAAATTCTTCTAAAGGATTTTTTTAATTGCGTATATAATTAAGATTAAAATATAATCTGTAAACATATAAATTATTTTAGGTAAAACAACATCAAGCTTTAACGAAAACCAATGCATTTTCAATTTTAAAGTTGACTTAAATTTAATTGTGATCGTAACAAATAGAAATACAAGCACATATAATATAATAACATTTTCGATTATATTATAATAAAAACTAGTACAAATTGCGACTATATATATTTATATTATAGAATCGTTTATCTTAAATATTTAATTTAATTATTGTCACCTTTTCATTATTCGTAATTAATTTATTAATTATAATATATATATATACAATGAATGTAATAAATATCACATATAATAATTTATTATTTAATAAATATAAATAAAATTAGTCATAAAATATAGTCATATATGTTTTATTTTCTTTTGTTTTTTTTATTAATATATATTTTAATTTTTTAACTTTAAATTTAAATTATTTTTTTCAAAATTTCTTTTTAATGTTTATATGAATAATTAACTCAACAAGAAAATTGTAATGGTACTAATTCAAATAAATCTTTTTTTTTCCTAAAAGAATTGTAAGCAATTATGAACAAATTAATTTTTGTTTTGATATAATATATTCTTGAAATCTGCGAAGTATTTTACATGATGTTATTCGATTTTATTAATTTAAAAGTCTATGTATAACAGGCTATATTTCAATAAATTTTACAATAATTTTTCACCCGAAACATCATATTAATATTATGAGAGAACATAGGTTTTGGACTCTTGTCGTGATTAACGCATTTAAAAAATATACTCCATGAATTTTACCTTATAAGAAAAACACGCATACCGGTCTATTGAAATTGTGCAGCAATATTTCCCGAAGGAATTTCCAGCGCTTAAAAGCTTATAACTTACGCCTAGTACTTGAGAAGCACCATTATTTCGTGAAATATCATGTATAATAAGAGGAGTGATTAAACTCAAACCATTAGGAGTTACTTTTAGCTGAATATTTAACAAATTTCAAAAGAAGTAAATGGCCACTTTAATTAGTTTTATATTTATTATGTTAATCACTTAATTTTCAGTCAATATAAATTATAACTTAGATATAAAGGCAAATAGATATTTTTAATCGCGTTGCCTTCATTCGTGATCTTATATTCATGGAAATAAAGTATTTTATTTTCATATTATATAAAAACCAGTAATATTCTTCGGTAAAACAATATTCAATGCTAATTTATTTTAAGTATTTGATTGGTCCAATAGGATTAAATTTTTCAGAATTTTTCCAAACTATAGCAAAATTACTGTCAATAATATAAATGAAAAATATGTAGAACAAATTTTATTACTTATAATGTTCTATACTAAATACTGCTTCTATAATATAACTTATATTCTCCTTTTATCTACATTTTGCTTTAAATATTGGTTATCAATTTACACTGTATTTTATTTTTAAAAATGATTTGAGGATCTTCTAATCTGCATAATGTTTTGAAAATATTCACAAGCAGATTTGATGTCATGATTTTTAAAATAATTATATTTTTTATAAGTAAATTTATCTTTAAACTAAATTAGTAATATATTTCATATGATAGCATTTCACTTAAATACCTATAAAATTAAACTAAATAGGTTTCATTGCAAAAAAATGATATTTTATTTTATATGAACAGATCAAGATTGCATCTTAAATTATAATTTTATATTCGAAAAATCATAAATGAACCATATAGAGGCCCCCATAATATAAAATAATTATGTATTTAAAAGTTTAGTTAATTAAAAATTTTTTTTCTAAATTATAAAATATTGGTAGATGTTAGTATAATTCAATAATAATGTATTGTGGTTTAAGTGTCCATTTCCTACATAACAATGTTCGTATATTGTATAAGCATAGATTAACTAAGTGAACTACCGTAGAGTATTAATATATTTTTATTATTTTGCACTACATTTTTAATATGGTTTAAAGAAAAAATAATTATTATGATTAATAATTAAGTAAAAATAAAGAACTTTATTGCAACACATTTGACTAACCAATTAATTATAAATACATCTTGTATTATAAAAGAATAACATTATAAAAGTACACTCATTTAAATTTCCAATTTTACATGAGAAAATATTTTGCATATTCCGACCGTGAGAGTTAAAAACCTGCAACACAATTTTTAAATCAAAGTTATGCCAGATTTTTCAAGAGAATACAATCGTATTAAAACGATATGAAAGTTTGCAAGCATGTCGCATGGTTACAAAGTATGAGATAATAACACTTCTTTAAACTTTATGAACGCAATTCACGAATCGTATACACAATCCGTTACATCAATATTTACGATTAAGGTCGATTTCCCAAGTAGATAATCATGATTAATTCCGAAGTATACTTATATGGAACTTCACTATTTCAATAAAACCCTGGACTTGGACTACTTTTTTTTTTATATTTAGTTAGGCTAAATATTTCACTGAAAAATTTGCTTAAAAATTTTTTATTATTATGTATATTGAATTATTTTAATATTATTGCATAATAAACTGATTTATATTCTAAAATATTTTGTTATATTATTCGGTATTAATACTAAATTTTATATCAGTTAAAAAAAGCTCATATTATGCAACAACTTTTATGCGATAGTATTGAAATATTAAATCTATTCTAGTTTGATAATGATTATATTATATAATTATTTAACGAATATTAAGTATTAATTTGAAAATAATAATTAAAAATTAATGAATATATAACAATTGTTATAAACAAATTAATAAATAGTAAAAATCTATTTAATTTATTACGTTTATATTTTTAAGTAAATTTTTATGTATATTATATTTTCAATTTTTTCTATATAAATGTTATTTAAGAAATTTTATAATATATTGGAAGCAATAAAAAATCAATTTGTAATCTGCAAATTACTTAAAGCTGTTTAATATATGTACAAGTAAATATTTATAATATTATTCTAATCTGTGTTTAATATAAAAAATATCTAACAGAATTAATCATATATTCTATACTATATCTAAAAAAAAGAATATCGAATGATTGAATATTGAAGAATCAAATACTGTATAAAATAAGAAAATTAAGAAAAGATATGTAAAAAGATAATATTATTTAATGTGATGTAATTCAATATTTTATTCATTTTCTACAATTTCGGGATAATTTATTGTAATGGTCAAAATTTCGATGAATATTCGATTTGATCGATAGGTTTATAGTATCAAATTTTAATATACTTTTGCCATAAATAATAATGTTTGATAAATTGTGAATTTATTAAATAATAAAACGCAAAATTTTCTTATACATTAGCAGTAATTTGATATAATATAACAAATTTGTAAAAACTCAAAATATCGAATGGATAGTTTCCAAAGTATGAAGTCATAAATGTTGATGTCAATCGATTACGAAACACGGTAATCCATAGATACGAAAATGCCAATTCATGAGTGTAAAGAGCTAAAATTGAAAATTGATAAAATTCACATACATGCATATTAAGTTATTAATGTTCGAAGAGGCTTTTTGAAATTATGCATACGTGTTACCGCGGACCTATCACTTGGTCTATTACTTAATTTTGCATTCAGCATGTCTTGCGATTAATTCAGCCGATTATATATACTACATAGTTGTCTAAAGCATTCAAGTCCCTTCACTTTGAAAATTTAAACTATATTTTAATTAAAAACACATTTATGTATTCTTTTAAATTTTTTTAATATCTCGTCGTATTTGATGTAAAAATATAAACTTAAAATTTTTTTAAACTATCATAAATGAATATTTTAAAGACTTTTAGTATAAAAAGTATTAAATAAGAAGTTTTTTTAATATCTTAAATTATTACAAATATCTATTTTGTAATTTATCCGACCTTTTCATATCCAAAAACATTTTACCTTTCATAACTTTCATAACAATAACAAAAAATTATTGTATATATATTATTTTTGTAAGAATAATTATAATGCTAAAACAGCTTTACAATTGGTTATAATTATTTTCGTTGAAATAAATGCTCAAAGATATGCTTAAAATAAAGGTGTTTTTGAAATACATTTTAAAAAAGCAAAGTGAGACATATGTACCTATAATATGCTTCTCCAATTACAAAAAAATATAAAATTAAATTTTATAAAAATAATTATTACTTATGAAATTTTTACGTACATTTATGATAACGATTTCTCAATTATTTAATTTCGAATTTTATCTTTTAGTTTATTTTGTATTTTAAATTGAATAAATAATATTATTTATTGGTTTGAAATTTTCAAATTCCGGAAATAAAAACTAATTTTAATTATTTTACAATTTATTAATTTTAATATTATCATATAATAAAATGAATATTTAAATTTAAATACTTAAATATATAATGCTACAATTTTATTTATAAATACGCTAATTATATATTATACTTAATTTATAAATAGACTGAATTAATTTGATTTATGCTTAAGAAGAATAGATTAGGTTGGTGCTCGCTTATGGCTTTGGCTGCGTATTAAACAAAGGTATGATTATGTTTTTATAGCTTTCATACTAGACTTATATGCTCATGGTAGTGATAATAACTTTCTGAGTACATATAGCTATATAGCTATATAGCTAGAATTTTAAGTGAATCTATTTTGGACTCCATTTAATCACATGATTAAATAGAAAATATATTTATATTTAAGTATTCAAATATCGAATAACTATTCTGAATATGCTGTACTTAGAAATTTTTTAGAGAATGATAATCATTATCATAAGATAATAATTAATGATCGTATAGCTACTCTAGTATGTATCACATTTTATATACTTAAAAATAATTATTACTTAAGTTTTAACAATTTTTAAATGATTATTATCTGCTTATTATGTGCTTAAAAAAAGTATCTAAATAATGTAATTTGTATTTTATTGATGTCAATGATTTCAAAAAAATATATTTATATTTCATATATATATACACACATCACACATGATAATGTATATATATATATATATACTATATATCTCACTAGATAAAATCTGGATACTAATTTTAAAGAAAATTAAAGAAAATTGAAAGAATTTATAGAAAGTCTTATTATAATTTAGAAATAAAATGTTATAGAAAATTTTTCTTACTACTTATATTTCTTAATTTTATTATTAATTTGTTATAATTAATTTATTATATGCATTATTCCAATTATTTTTCTTCAATATTCCCATAGCTTTTTATATAACTAGGCACTTTTACTTTTCAATAAAGTTTATTGTAAATGTATTATAAGTATCTATATTTTTAAAATCATTTTTTCCTTCCACATAATAACGTACTGCAAAATCAACTTATTTGACATTTAAGGGTTGCGTCATGAAAATATAGTGATTAATATTTTATTTACGATTGAATAAGATTACAACTTTATAGTAGAGCTTTAATCGTACATCGAAATACACAAATGTGTAGTCTTGTTTCACACATGTAAGGAGTATAAAAATAACAAGGATTCAATAAAATATAATAACTTTGATAAGTACGTCGTAACAAAGAAACTTTAGAATATTATCGCTATTCTTAAAGTTTCTATGGTCTGTGTTATTATAACTCTGCATTAAAGTTCGGTTTTTGAGAGAGTGATAATTTTTTGTACCTTTTCAGCTGACATCATCAAAAAGTTCCAAGAGTTTCATAGAAAGTTCGCATCATTTAATTGACAGATTGTATTATTACAACACAGTATTGCAGAAACGGTAACAAAGGAAGCTCAAATAGTTGAATTAAATGATTTATGCGTTTCATATCTGTGTAAGCTTTGTTCACAAATTGAGATTTCGTTTAATAATGTATTCATCTTCTTTTTAAATTTTTCATTGTTTAATAAGAAGTAGCTTTTCTATAAATTAAACAAATACATGTAACG
The DNA here is from genome assembly GCF_000503995.2 of Ceratosolen solmsi marchali. NCBI lineage: Eukaryota > Metazoa > Arthropoda > Insecta > Hymenoptera > Agaonidae > Ceratosolen > Ceratosolen solmsi. The sequence continues at coordinate 23,054,495 of NW_011948412.1, read as the reverse complement.
ACAGAAATATAATTTTATCGACAACAAAATGATAATAAAATGTTTTATAAATTTATATCTCTTATTAGAATTGTTGTGTAATTATATTCCAAGAAATACGTTGTTGGTCAAATTAATTAATGAAACAAATATATTTTTTAATATCATATTAAACATATATTAACAATATCTTATTAAACTGTTTCTTATATTATATTTTTTTATTCTTAAATGATTGTAATTTATTATTATTTTAAATACTTAAAAATGTGGATAAGAAAATTTGAGAACTTAACAAATTCAGCATATTTTTTAGTTATATTAATGAAAACGTATAAAATTGTAAAAAATGTATAAAATATGATTAAAATTAAAATTTGAAAATCTTGATATTTCAATATATAAAATAATATTGTAAACGTTGAAAACATTTTTATGCATAATTCTTTAAAATTTGATGTCAAATTTATAAAAAATTGTATTAATACCATTTAAGAAACAAATAATTAAAAACAGTACATTATGTAATTATGTATTATATTTTTCTAACAAAATTATAATTTTATCTGTTTGAAATTTTTATGTTTCTTATAATTTTTTACTTTTAAAATTATAATTTAATTATTAAGAAATTGGTAATTAATATTTTTTACTATTTTCTTTTTAAACTTTTGTAATTTTCATATACTATAATTTATTAGAAAAATCTATTGTTAGAAATTGCAAATAATTGAAATAATCGACAAGCATTAAATAACATTTATCTATTGTATGAAAATCTCGAATTAATATTTATTCCAGTGCGATATTCTCTTAAAAGAATTAATTTTGTTATTATTGGATATAAAATTGAAATGACATTTTGGTTAAATTATATACTTCACAGAATAATGAGTGCATCACATATTACATAGTGAATAGCAGAAACGTTGAAAAACTTTTAATTTTTGGTCAGTTGGATTGTGTCTGAATGCAATGTAGAATGGTTTATATTAATTCCTTTTAGATTTTTCATATTCAATATGCCAAACTGTTGACAGATTTTTAAATTTCACTTCAAGCTTTCAAGAACTTTAATCAATGGATCTACAAAATAATTAATGTTCGTTATGTAAAAAATAATAATAATTTTCTGTTGCTACATAACGTTCCGTTCATCATGTACTTTTGTTAAGAATAAGGAATTATTAACTAAGAAACATTTGTGTATAAAATTGAATTAAACATTATACAATATATCTATTTTTCAGAACTTAATTATATATAGATATTGCTTTTGAAATATTTATATTTTTAATAATATTGTAATATTATATATTCATTACTAGATATTTACATATCTGCATAATATATGAATAGATTTGATTGTTACAGATTACTCATAGGCTACTACGCTTCTGCTTTTGCGGTTTATTATTTTGAATTCAGAGTTCAACTATAATAAATTTAGAATTAAAAATTTCTTATAAACATATTAATCATCAGTAGTATTGTGATTATTAAAATATCATTTGTATTGCGTTGTTTCCATTTTTCACCATTAAATAACCTAAACTACATATGAATTCTAAACAATGACGATATATTTAAAGAATAAAGAATAAAAGAGAAATCGCTGAACTCAGATAGAATTTTGTTTTGAAAAATTGTAAAAGTAGTAAAATAAAGCCAGATTCCAACAAATTGTTGGTACACATTTATGAAACATCGATCAATCGATTTAGCATTAAATAATTAACAAGCTTTATTTTTCTAGACTATTAGTATGAGATTTAATTAATATGAATTTGAATTTCATAAAATAAAATGAAAACATGGACTCATTGTTATGAGTTTAAGTTAAAAATTTTTAATTCTTCGTAAAATTTGGTTGCTTTATAGATACAGTAAGCCAACGTTTTTATTTCTTTCTTTCGTTATGAGGCTAAAACTTTATTGGAAGCTCTGTTTCTGTTTCATTTCTGAAAAGTTTTTAATTTGTCATATTTCATATATTATAAATTTTTACGATAAAATATTATAAAATAGTACCGAAATTTAAACTGTACAAAATATGTGGAAATATAAAATAATTCACAATTATTTTGATAAATTTATGCAATTACGTTTAAGTATTAAGTATTTTAAAATTCAAAAAAATTTTTTATATTATTACATGTATATTATATACATATATGAATATAATACTAAAATGTATGTATTCCCGTTGTATAATTGAAAAATGACGATAAAATGTACTAAAAATTTTCATTTTTGTAAGTAAATTACACGTATATATATATATATATATATATATATATATATATATAGTATTTTTTATTCATTCATTCTTTGATTTCGCAAGAAGTATTAATTTATTATTAATATTGTTAAAGTAAAATTAAATATCTTAAAAATTAAATAAATTTAAAAAGTCGAATGAAGATAATAACAGTTGACAATAGTTAAAAATCTATTAATAATAATCAATATAAATAAATATTTTAAAATGAATTAGCAAATTCATTATGAATATAGTATACAAATTTACACTCTCTTGAATGCCAATAGTGAGTTGTTTATTTATACGAGAAGAATGATCTTCAACAAAAATAGAACTCTTTATTTTAGTGCTTATCTTCTACCAAGATTCTAAAAATGAGTAATGTCAAATAAAAATAATTTGTAAGAGTGAAGTATTTGGTGAACATCGATTATTCAGCACCGGAAGCTATATAATTGAAATAAAATAATCGAAATAGTAATTGCAAATTCACGTTGATAAGTGCTTACTGGATAGAGAGAGTTATAGGTGCGGAACGATTCGTTAAAAGCGCGACGCATAGCACTTTTCTGTCGGATGAAAGGCCGGAGGTGAATATCCGCAGGAAGGCACTCGAGACAATCATTCGCCAGCATCAGCCGGAACTTTGTTCCGCCCTGAGTCACTAGAGAATCCTTTTTCTCTCATTCGCACATCCGGTAATTAATCATTGATCGATCAATCCTGACTTCGCAGTTTCTGGAGAAAGCTGAACTTTTTGTTGAGCGCCCTTATTAAAGGTTAAATGTAGAGAATATCTGGTGCACTAATCTGTAATTGCACCCGAGAACGTTTTTCATAAATATGTGGTTATCAATACGTTTTAAACTTCTTAAGCAATAGAAATACCTTCACAGAAAATCATTCTACAACATAGTTAGTTAATATTTTTTTATAGAGTTATCAAGTTAATATCAATCAAATTTAATTAATGGAAATCAAATTTAATTTAATGACTTTCTCGCATTTGATTAGGTACATAAAGGTATTTCTTTTGATTATTTCAAAAAATCTTGAAATTTAGCCAAATATATTATTTTGATTGTTATTATTATCTTGATAATTAAAATGCCATTACAAATATAAGCATCAATTAGTTTCATTCAATTTAATTTTACTTCAACTGATTTTGTTGTTATAAGATATATTAATTGTCACTACTAGATTAGTTAAACACAACAATACATGTTTATATTTTTTTGTGAATTATTATCCCATGTTAATATAATGATATTTTCATAACATCTTTAGTTATGTTTTATTCTTGATTTTTTTTATTAATAAATAAATATGAATAACTCATATTATTGTATAACTAATTCAAAAATTTCTAAATCTAAGTTCAAAATATAACTTCTAAACTAATTCAAAATCTTTTATAAATTATATAGTTTTACAATTTTTTGTAAGTCTATCAAAAAATATTAATATTAATCAATATTCCAATAATAATACATTATTAGTATAGTTATTTAATATAATTAAATAACTTATTTATTAGAAGACAATTAAAAATAATTCTTACCTATATTTTGAAAAATAAATACATTTAAATAGCTAAGATATAATTAAAATCTTCATTTATAAAAAATTATGAACCCAAATGTTGGTAAATTTTTTAAAGATTAAATTAATAATAGTCCCAATTAATTAATAATTCATACAAATTAGAGTTATAAATTTTAGTTATAAATATAAGCATTTCCTTATGAAGGTATCTGATTATGAAAATGTGTCGTATGAAAATATAGACAAAATATGTATAGACAAAATATGTAATATTAATCTATCAATTTACACTCTAAAATCATTAAAAAAAATTATCGTTTAAAGTATCGATTCAAATGTAATTATAAAATGGCGTCTTTGTCACTTGTTAATGAAAATTTGCTTCTACTTAATTAAACAAGATTACTGTAAACAGAAATTATATTTATTGGCTGGATATTATTGGAATAAGCTTATAATATCTTAAATGACGTGGTAAAATAAATCGAAAAGTCTAATACTTTTTTTCTTATACAATCACTCATGATCAATATGTAAGCATTGGTCCATTGGTCTAAGCGGTCATATTACTTTTCAATTTTATTGCTGAAGTATTGTAATAAAAGATATTTAAACAGTAATTCTAGAAAGTTATGAGTAACATTAACAAATTTGCATTTTTCATACCTAGTAGATTTTTAATGTACTACTACATGTTACAATTCTTAAAATTGAGCATATATATATATATATATATATATATATATATATATATATATATATAATATAATAGTCATTAGATTATTTGCTTCTAAAATAACAATCACAGTAGATTTAGTAGTAGTTAAGATTTAGTAGATTCAGAAGTACACATTCAATACAAGCCAGAAAATGATTGAGAATAAATACATAAAACATCATTAAATCTTTTTCGTCGAAAATATTCTTTGTTAAAAGAATTAATCATATAATTTGTGTATATTTGAAATACTAACTTTCTGGGGAAAATTAAGAGTTTATTTTTAATCAATATTCTGTTCAACCAACATTGGTATCGTCAATAAAATTTTTCATAATATTTTAGTAGATTTTTACTTATAAAAAATTTGTGTGTTTTAATATTTTCTTAGAATTCAAAATCTATACATAAAATAAAACCGAATTTTAAAGCCTCGAAAGTAAAGTACACATAGCGAGAAGATTAGGAAGTCGAAATAAAAAATAAATGTGTTTAAGATTAAAATTCTTACAATTTAGTACCGAAAGGTTTTTGAGTGAAGGTGGTAATACAAGAATCTGCTAAATTGGTTCAACCATCAAGTCTTTATGCTTATTTCCTACGCATTCCAATATTATTATCGAGTAACTTTTTAGACTTGTGTCATAATTTATTTCAATGAATATTTATTAATGATGTACTTTATATATTTTATTGATATCTATAAATTTATTACGTTATCTTATTTCTTAGCACTTACATTATATTTGTTTTATTGTAATAATATATTTCTGTCCACATATAGAGTTATAAACGTAAATTAATATTTTTAATCCAAAATTGAATTATTATACGTTGAATTACTTTTAAATTAAAAATTAATTTTACATTAATAAAGTAAGTACATCTTATCGAATATTACGTGTAGTACGTGATGATTTATTTGCATATAAAAAATTGCAGTTTTATAATTTAATTTTTTTTTTTGTATTGATAATGAGCTAAACTAAAAATATAAATAATTAAAAACTTATATAAATTAACTTAATTATAAACTTTTTAATTTTTAAAAATTAAAAAATTAATAAAATAAAATTTTTTTCAATCTCACGTAACTCAATTTATGTATTATAACATAAATTTTGTCATCAAAATCAGGAATAAAAATAATAGTATTATATTATTGCAATTAATAATAAAAGCGGTTTGAAGAATCAGTTCTTTATAGAAGCTCATGATAATCTGCAAAGTGTAAAATCGAGTGTAGAAATATTCATGAAATTAAATTGCAAAGATGAACCTCACTATTCAGTAGCAAATAATCACGCACTTCCATTGTAACTCATCCTTTACCTAAGTATCGGCAATATATTTTATTGTATAAAAGGTTTCGAATTTATTTCAATTTTCAGTAAACTGAACAACTAAATTTAGATTGTTAACTTTGTTTATATTTTTAAATAATATATTTGTGAAATAATTTAATATGCTTATTAATTGAAAATTATAAATATATGATAATATATATATAATTTAATTATTACCATATAAAATATACAGAAGAAAGATGAAATAATTATAATTAAATTTAGATTAAAATATGCATCTATACATTTAAACAACGTATAATAATGACAGATTATAGCAAAAAAAATTAAAAATATATAGAAACAATAAAAGACATAAATTAAATTTGTAAATATATTCATAGTTGAGATCTATATAACTCAATGTTAATAATCCTATTAATGTGTTAAAAATGCCACGATTATAGTAATTGCAAAAATATTATTAAATAAGTTTTTTAATGCCTATCTGAACGTTCATCGTCAATTCACAAATATTCATTTAAGGGTGACCTTTCAGAAAAATTATGAAAATTATTTATTTTTTACATTTAGTTTGATTTGTTCGACAGTACTCAATTCCACCAATCAAGCAGGTACCGTTGAATGTTCAATTTATATGCTAATTTCTTGTTGAAAATGAATGAACAAATATTTTTATAGTTCTATTGAACCTTAATAATATTTTAATAGTATTCTAACAACTTGCTTGCTAGATAATATTGTTTAAAACTTGTTTGAAAATCTGTACATCGCAGATGTAAAGGTTCTAATCTTTTTTAAGAGATACTTTATATACAAATATCTTACTACGTAATTGAAAATATAAACTTCCATAACTTCTAATTGATATCATTCGCTTATTATAATATATATTTAGTTATTAAAGTCAATCTATCAAAAAAGCTCACCGCGTGATTAATGTATTTAAAGTTCAAAAGCATGCTTTTTTTTCTTTACCTTAGTAATCTATCATTGATAAAAAATATTTTTTCAAACTGCATGTATAGATAAAAATCTCCAAGCAAATTTATTAGCAGTCAGCTATTTTATTTAATTCCGAAAAAACTTGTTTTCATTTAATCGCAACAAATGTGTTTTTGATGTCAGATGCCAGGGATTCACTGCTTTTATATTAATGGCAATAGCTAAGAATTGAAATCATTTTCATTTGATATATTTAGGTCTTCGTTACAACCTTTTGTTACATACAAGTTTTACATAGATACCTGGATCTAATTATTATGAGATTCTTGAATTAAATTATCATTTATTGTACTGTGCTTTTGCTATTTTTCTATCATCTGACGCCAATTTATACGTTATTATAACTTACTTCAATAATGGATAAACCGTATAAGAATAATATCAATGAATTCAAATTCATTGTTGCAAGTAAATCAGTAAAAAATTAAACTACTTCAATAGAGTAATTTTAATAACAGAAATAATTATTATTATTATTCTTTACAGCAAATATTAGCTATATATAAGGCTGATAATAGCTTATATAATGAATATATGAAATCATTATTTTGATGTCATTTCGTTAACGATTAATACATTTTCAAAAACTTTGTAAATTATTATTAGTGAATTCACTGTTTACATGAATTAAATGAATTTCCGCTAATGACCTTATATTAATTAGACCTTATATTAAATAGAATATATAAATATTTAAAATACATTTGGTTTTACATTCAGAAGTAGTTTATTGTATTCATTATAATAGAATAATATTAAATTTCATAATATTATTCTAGTTTTTATAATTATTAATCTATTTTATTCTTTAATTATATTATAATAAAATATTTAACAATCCTTTTAGAAAACATTTTTTTGAAGTTTAAATAACTTGTACAAGTATTCATGAATAACGTTTTTATAATTACTTTGATATTTTCTTTTTATCATTTTCTGTATATTGCTATAATGGTTTTCCAATATAAATATGTTATTTACGGTAATATGTTATAATATGTATACTCCGCTATTAATATCAATTTATATTTAATTTAATTGAACTTATTTCAAATACACAATAATACTCAATATTAATTTAATAGGTTTAAAGATGTAATGGCACGAAATTGAGCAGATTGATTTTTACAATAATTCTGCAAAAAATATATTCATGTTGCATAAAACATCATTTATGACACAATTTTGTAAAAGCAGCGCTACTTTTATTCTCTCCAGCGCTGTTCCATTCTTCCTGGTTTGAAGCGGTCGAAGCGAACGAGAAGACGTAGTCCTCGTGTCGAGAAAGCGATTCAACATGACCTATTCATTCGCTTGGAATTGCTTGTGTCTTCCAACATCCATGTAAGACAAACCTCTTTTCTGGATTATTTTCGCGGAAAAAGCTTTCATATCTACCAAGAAGATTACATTTCACTATCTTTAAATCTTCAAATTACCGATGACGAGACAATGTATTTGGTTATAAGCGGATAAATCTTATTAATCTAGTTGGAGACCAGAAAATGATGTAGCTTAAAAAAAATTGACGATACACAATTTTTTTTAATGTTAAAGAATTTCGTGAATTTTGTAATTAGTTAAACGACTGTATTAATACAGAAATACAAAATAACAGTCTTTATTCTAAATTAAAAATTTATTTAAATTTGCTCAGTAAATTAAAAAAAATATTTTATTTACTACATTAAATCAATAAATATCGTTAAATCCACAGATATTAACATAATTCAAAAGTTTACAAGGACGGATCGAATAAAATCTAAAATTAATTATATATACTGACAAAATATCAATATTACAATTAAATTTAAAATATAATGGAAAAACTTTTAAAATCAAAACTTTATAACATCTAAATATAATTAAAATATATCTGCTTATTAAAAATATATATAAACCATAACATTTATCTAGTTCGTTCACTCCGTTTCTTAGATCTAATAATATTTTTCATATATTTTTACATTGGTTATAAAATTGTTATATCATTTCAGTAGGCCTCCAATATATTTTAAAGTATTTTAAATATATAAAAATTTAGAATAATATAAATCGAGGGGAAAAACTCGATCTCTAATCAGCTTTTAATTTAGTAATCTGCAGATTATGAGTCTCAGGCGCTCGTTTTTTACTTCCATTAGAAAGATGCCATTACATCGAAGGATAGAAAATGAGAAAGATATTAACATTTAAACTAATAAGAAATAGAATAATATTTAACTAGAAAGTTTTTTAAATCCTTATTAAATTAAAAAATTTTAATTTTTCTTTACCCATTTATTATTAATAGAATAAGTTTTGTAATTAGTTTTACATATTATTATATTCAGTTTTTTAATAAATCTAAAAATAAACATGGTTAAAACATAAAGTGAATATAGCTGATATGGGGTTAAATGGTATAATAAGTTATTACGAATTATAAGTTTTATCTAATTAAAATTTTAAAAAGTTAAAATTTTTTAAATCTATAAATTTTTTGTTAAATTTATTATTACAATAGAATAAATTAAATAAATGATTAATAAAAAGTTACATTTTTACTTAAAACAAAGTTAATCTATTTTATAATAAAAATGATTATAAATTACTTTATCAATTAAAAATAGTTTATCAATATAAATCTAGTGTTTCCTAAAATTTGCGTTTTCATTTCTTCTTCATATATAGTAAATTAAAATGAACTATTATATTGACTGTATTATTTTTTTTAGATATAATCCATTCAAATGAAGTGAAGATATTTCTGACAAAAAAATTTTTAATTTTTGAATTCAAAGAAAAACTGAATGTTCATTAATGGAAATAACGATAGTTATACTATAGAATGAATTGTGAAATGACATCCTTGAAAAGTTTTATATCCCACAAATTTGAATAATGGGATAAATTTATATATTCTTTTTACATAACAGTTAAAAAAATAAGCTATCGATATTGATTATCTTCTGCATAGATGCGTACCTTTGAAATTAATTTGCGCATAACAGGAAAAAAAGTATTATTGATATAACTACTTTATTTATTAACTTTAATATTTTGCTATAAATATGGCTATTAATTAAAGTAAAAATATTCAGAATTTAAAATTCTTAATTTTAAATTTATAATAGTCTTTTTAATTTCTAATGTTATTTATTGTAAGCAAAAATAATATTTAATCATAATTGAATTTAGTTTTTATCAGTTTTCATAAATTGGAGTCTATTGGTTTTGTCATGTACTTTGACTTTACTATAAATATAAATTTAATTTTATATCAACGACTTATTATTTTATAACCTTATTAGCTGTTTATACTATTGTATTATATTGATTCCTTTTAATCTATGAAGTAAATTTCGCTCTGTAAAGTTTACAAATAATTTATATTTGTATTATATTTATATATAATCATATATAAAATATAAATGGTCTTCAATAAGATCTGAATTCATTTTTGTTGTCATATTCTGAAAAGATCTTCTAAATACAAATTTTTTCAACTTTTCTTTATCATATTTTATTGAAGAATTCTTCAATTAATTTAATATTGAAACCAATCATTATACAATCACATAAAATTATCATTTTATCCGGTATTTTCCTTTCATTAGCAATAATACTGTGAATATAAAATCTGTATTTAATGTGAGCTAAATATGTAAATTGAATATTTTTAATATGTTTAATCACGTTTAACTATAATACATTTTATAATAAAATTTTATACTATGACAAAAAGTCTACATCATTTATTTATAAATAAAATAACGATAGCTTTTGTATTTATTATGTATCTAAGAGTAGATGGTAAATTAATAGCGGTGAATGTCAACAGTATACACTATTTCTTTTGAAAGATAATTTTATATAGTAACTAATACAGTTAATTAGTAGTATAATATTTAGGAGTCACTTTTTTCAGAAGCGCTTCCTATTCTTAAATTTGAAGAAATACTAAAATGAAATAAACGATGTGCGAGAAAAATGAATAGTATATGTATCTTTCAGGCTAATAATATAAAATCATGTATAACGAAATTAAATAATAATAGAAGATACTTGTATAAAATATTGTGAAAGAGAAAGTGAAGATAAATGAAGGACGACATAAAAGATTTCTAATAAAGTTTATAACGAAAAAAATTATAATTCATAGAGGCAAGAATTCGTTTATTAATTAGTTTCTGTACATTTCGGGAAATTTTTGATATGTTTTATGGAGCATGAAATTTTTAACGAATTAATTTTGATAATATTTTTGCTTTATTAGTAATCGAAACTTCTTATGAACTTTTTGAGTCCAACTTCAAAATGAAACGTTGATATGAAGTATATTGAATTTCTAGCTCCTCTAAGTTTAATATGTAGAATTATTTAAAAATTTGTATAATCATTTTAAAGGAATATAATTAGCAGTTAAGAATTAATTTAATTTAATTGAATTTACAAATCGTAAATTAATAATGCAAACAAAAATTATTATTTTATAGGTGTAGTAATTTTACATAAATAAAGTTTTATTCAAAATCATATTTAATATCAATATAAATTAAGATTATGTTTTAAATATGTACAAACAATTATTGATCGCATACATATTTTACTTTCCTTCAATTCATATCTACCGATAGCATGTAATTACTATCAATAAAGACTTTCTCGAAATCATATTGATAGAGGGTAGAGAAACTGTAACAGATTCGGCGAATCTTACTAAAAAAAAAACATATTGATATGAAACTGATAAATAAACATTTTATAAATTATACTTACCAAGAGAATAAAGACAGTTGGTGTGAAAATAGACAACCATTAAAGCGAATCCTTTCAGCGGACAAGTCACAGTATTCAATTCCAGTGGAACAGCGGAAACACTCGTAATAAATTATTAACTGATAAACATGTATTGTTAAACTTATTGCTTCAGTCCAAGAATCGACCATCAGTTGTAATTTCAAAGTTTTTTTATTTGCAATGCAAAGCTTTGAAATTTCGTCCCATAGGAATTTAAAGAATATTTTACCAAGTAAACAGTACATAAGCGTCAATGAGTCAGAAAAAAAAGAATTAATTACAATGTCTATTCACATAGTGTAATATATACTTATCTCTTTTATTATTTTTTATTTTACTTTTAATATATATATATATTAAATCAACTATTATTTTAAATATTACTTTAAAAATGTAATAGGAAAAAGAAAAATTTATTATTATTTTTTTAACTAATTTAATTGATTTTCATTTATAATTATAACTATAAGAATTTTTGTAATAATTGTTTGTCTAAAACATGTATATTGTTTCCAAAAATCATAAAAAATGGAATGCATTAGAGAATATATATTTTCACGAAATAATATTAAAACATGCTTTTTAACGAACTTTATAAAAACTTATGAAAAGTATAAAAAGACTTGAGCAAACTTTAATGTGAAACATAACCAATACCGAAAACTACTATTTTTTATAGTTTTATAGTTGCTTTATTGCAGCATGTGCAGTTTTCTATGAATATAGTTATGGTTAAAATATTCTTATGAGAGAATTTTAATAATATGTATTAAAATCCTCATAAATATTGTATATAAATATAATTAGATAATTTCCTAAATATTTAAATGGATTTAAATATACACTATTATAATATTTGTACAATTAAATTAGAATTTGGGAACGATATCGTATTTCTAATTTCCCGTGGTAATTAGGCAAACTTGAAAATTATAATTTGTTATCAACTCCAACGTCCTAGACGATTGTATACGATGAATCCATAGTACTAAACTCTTTATCTGTCCATAAGTTTTCCAGATATGTAAGTTTAGTAGTTAAATAAAAATTCACATTTCTTCTTAAATTCTATTAAAATTGATTTCTTATAGTTAACATGTCACGACATTTTTTTAGAATTATCATAATTCAATAAATATATTTTTGAAGATAATACGTAAAAATATATTTCGCGCGTAAAATTATATCGATAGAGTTGTAAAGAAACCTTTACATTGTTTTTCTTATGCTTTGAAATGAAATTGTTCTTATTTGGTTAATCTCTAAAATACACTTATTTATAATTATATACTTTAGTATTTGTTTTATAATATAAAATAATTAAATAGTGATTGAATAATTTGACGATTACTATTCAGCTCTATTGTCACCCTTAAATTTCATATAAAACAAAATAAACTATTGCTTTCTAAATAAAAAAGCAATCAATAGTCAATTTATTATAAAAATATAAATAATGTAATGCAACGGCTTCTCTAATTTCAAAATTATTCCAAGTAATTGTTTTTTAATGTTTCATTCCATTATAATTTATCATATACTTTCTTTATAGTAAAATTCTGTTAATGTACATCAAGATTTATTTAAATTAACATTAAAATAGAAGTATAGAAGGAGATTATATTTATTAAACTTAAAATAGACAAATCCTGAAAGTATTTTTACATTTATATGAGACTAATAAACTGTCACTTTATAAAATTTACTCTAAAAAATGCACATAAACAGATACATATATACAGACATTTTTACTCGTATTATCCTTATTAATTACTGGATATTTCAATATATATGATTACTTAATTCCTAAAGAAAAACAGTAGAACTAAATATTAAAAAATATTGACGTTAAAAATAACATATCGACTCTATTTGTTAATTACACAATATTTATAGCAATTGGCTTTCTTTAATCTGTTTACTAGTTGTTCTATATAATTTTTAAAAAATCATTTAACACTTTATTTTTCTTGCTTTGTTTCTATTAATATGCAAATTAATAGCTTTTATTGTGTACTTAATGTGATTAAGATAGTTTTTTTTTTAATTAATAAAGTTTTGAATTTATATAGTGTAAAATTGTATTAAAATTTTTATATCCAGCAAAGGCTTTCTTAAGCAAGTGATTTCTTAATTAACTCACTATTTTTATAAAAAAAAAACGTAGTTTTATCCATTATCATTTATTATTTTTACGGATTAAAAAAGGATTTATTTAGAAAACGGATTAACAATTATACTATGATCAATAACTTTGGGAACTATAGAATGTGAATATAGATACATGCATATTTATTAAGATATAATTGTCATTATAATCAGAATATAACCGATTATAATTAATGTTAAAAATTATATTTAATTTTTTTTTATTTCATTTAAATTATTTTATAATTTATTAAACTCCTTATGAAGGTATAATTTTAAATACCTCATTTTTCAGCCTTAGCGTTCATTTACTAGATTTATAATTGTTATTTAATCTATTTGGTAACAATGGAATCGTGCTATGTTTAATTAGTAATTTTAAAGGTCTTTTTCCTTTGTTTTATTTTATTATTTTTTTGAGAAAATCGACAGTGACATTTTTATTGACATACTCAAGTCAGCGTATGTTCTTCGCTTTATAGATACATTTATATACTTACTTTTATTATGTTTAAAATATTTACAAGTTTCCATCTTTACCACCGTAATACTAAAGCAGAACCGTAGTCAATTATGAATATAGGTTAATAACAATTTACCAAGAAAATAATTGTAAAAACCTTATTGTAAAACCCAACAATCTATAAGGTCGTCAGATATCATAAAATCTGCGATCATTAATCACACGTTTCAGAAACGCACACAAAAAGAGAAGTACAAATAGGAAACTAACATAATGGAGTTAATCTACCCCGTCTTCCAAGACGCTTTTTCTTTTATTTCAATAATCGATGCATCACATTCCCGACATAGTATAACTCGAAGGTTATATAGTGAACCTCATACCTCATAGAGCTCATACTGAAATAATGGAAATTCTAAATTATGGAATGAAAGAAAAAATGGTCTCGTTATATCGGAAAAATATCTTTTTAATGATATAGCAAGGAAGACCTTTTTATTGAACTTTTAAATTACTTTTGTATTTAAAATTTTATTTATAAATCTTTACAGGTAAAAAGCGATACGGGATTTTTTTAATAAATAAAGGATGGATTTCAAAATTGGCAAAAACCAAAAAAGAGATAGCACAGATACTATTAATTCAATCAAATGATATTCTCTTAGTTACCTCTTTAAAATAAATGAATCATTTTGAAATATAGTAGAACCATGGAAGTTGGAAAATAAAAATATTGTTGCGACATTCATCAACTTTGTTTTTAGCATTATGAAATACCTTCGAGAAAACGTAATATAGAGTTTGTATAATTTTTCAAAACTTTTCAATTGCAATTACTAAAATAGTTGAATGCTATGCTTGTCGGTATTCTTCATCAATGTTGGTGCATTATTTTCGTTTTTATAATATATATATATATATATATGTTACGGATTGCAGTAGTTTCTAAGCAAAATAAAAAGTGGGAGAGGTATGAGCGCGCAAGCATTTGTTTTGTAAAAATGGACTAACGAATTCAAAGAACGCTATAACAGAAAAACTCGAATATACTAATATAATTCCAAAAGTAATCCAAAAAAAGATGCCAAGGCCATGCACAAGCAAAAAACGATGTTACATATGCCACGAGGCACACCACTCATTACTACATGAAGTACCAGACACCACATCAACCAACGTTCAATCACTACACACCACATTACTAGACAAACCACAAACCAGTGCAATCGGGCGCCAACAACCAATCACATTATTAGCCACTGATGTAGCCAAGGTGATCATACAATCAACAACACAATAAGCCCGGCTGCTCATAGACACTGGTTCCGAAATCACACTCATTACGGAAAGATTGGCACGACATCTTCATGTGA
>NW_011948412.1:22985511-23038841 GCF_000503995.2 Ceratosolen solmsi marchali | reverse complement strand
TATACAATCATTGCGGTCAAAGGAATCAATTATTGTACATGCTTACATACTGAAGTCCCTATCCATACTTCTACGTCCCCATGACCTCTCACAATGCACATGGCCTCACATCCAGGGATTGCCATTAGCCGATGAAAATTACGCTAAAGCCAGACCTATAGACATCGTATTGGGAGCAGATTCATATGGACAAGTAATGAAACACAACATTATCAAGTCCTCAACACACCTACCTATAGCACAACTGTCAATATTCGGCTAGGTGGTTATTGGACCAGCCGATAACTACACTCACACTGCCACATCAATGACCATAACCACGGTAGAACTGGAAAACAGCCTGCAAAACCTACTATTGCGATTTTGGATAATAGAAGAAATACCATGGGAACCAAGCGGCCAACTCAATCCAGATCAACAGCAGTGTGAACAATATTACATCGCAAACCAATCACGAGTAAGCACTGGAAGGTATAAGGTCAAACTCCCCTTCACAGAATCCCCTGAAACACTTGGAGACTCATACAACGTGGCCCATCAATGCCTGGTGCGCCTACAAAACTGATTCACAAGGGACAATAATTATCGCACACTATATGTTCAATTCATGACAGAATACGAGAACATGAATCATATGAGAAGACTACCAGCAAACTAACATTCCAACAAGAGGGCGTACTATCTGCCGTACCATGGCGTACTAAACCCGGACAGTTCTACGACTAAGTTAAGAGGGGTCTTCAACGGATCAAGCCCATCCTCAAATGGACAATCATTAAATGACACAAGGCACACTGGCGCAAATCTAAATCCAGACATTGTAGATGTATTAATTTGGATCCGCAAACACAGGTACTTATTCTCCACAAACATCACAAAGATGTACCGACAGATACTGGTCCACTAAGACAACTGGGATTTACAACGAATCCTGTGGATACACGAACAGGGCAACGAAGTCATCTATCAATTAATCACTGTCACATATGGAACCAGAGCGGCCCCATTTCTAGCTGTACGAATACTCCTTCAACTCATCCAAGGCGAAGGAGACAACTATCCACTCGTTGTACCTCCCATCAAATACGGAAGATATGTAGACGACATCTTTGGCGGTTCAGACAATTCTAGTCAACTAGTGGAAACAGCAACACAATTAAGGGCCTCTGCATGGCGGGCGGATTCGCATTAGCAAAATGGCACTCCACCAACGAAGAAGTAATAACCGCCATTCAGGCACCGCCGAATCCGGAACAGTCTGTCAACTTGACCGAAGATACCACAAAAATTCTAGGGCTACAATGGAGACCCCACGAAGACATCTTCTCATTCTCGACATCATTGACTCCCCAAGCAACCACCTCCTCAAAGCGCACCATTCTCTCTGACATTGCAAAATTGTTTGACCCATTGGGATTCGCATCTCCCGTAATAATACGAGCAAAATTACTACTCCAAGAACTATGGCTCCATTCTGTTGGATGGGATAATCCGCTGCCAGATCAAGTTATCAATCGATGGCACGTCATCACAAGAGAATTACAAATACTAAACGAATTAACCATACCTCGGTAGTTCAAAACAAAGGAAACATCAAATATAGAACTACATGGATTCGCTGACGCCTCGCAACTAGCAATGGCTGCCGTCATATACATGGCAATATACAATGAAGACAATAAACCTACAGTAACATTCATATGCTCATAAACAAAGGTAGCACCACTCAAGAAACTAACAATACCTACGATAGAATTAACTGCCGCATTACTACTATCAAAGCTCACCACGCACATCAAAACTTCACTAAATCTAAGGATAAGGGCAATACATCTATGGACGGTCTCACGAGTAACACTGACCTGGATCAAGGTTCACCCATCACGATGGAAGGAATTTGTGTGCAACAGAGTCACACAAATTCGAGAACTCACAGTAGAAGCACAATGGAGGTATGTGCTCGGAACTTCAAATCCAGCCGACTGTGCACCCAGAGAACTCACCACACAACAACTCAAAACACACCCTTTATGGTGGACTGGTCGCTCATGGACAACAACTCCAAATTCGTGACCAACACAACCCATTGACAAAGAAGACCAATGCGACCAGGACGCCCGTCCAAGCATCTCATTAATCGCCACTATCAAAACGTCGGAATACGACTGGGACATTGTTTACAAGTACCCAACATTGAATGAGCTACTAAGAATAACTGCAACATGCATCAGCTTCATCGCATGCCTAAAAAGAAAACGCCCTCCTACAAACCAACTCACACGTGATGAATTAAATCAGGCCAGAACACAATGGATACGACTAACCCAAAGGGCACACCTAGCCCAAGAATTATAAACAATGCAAACAACAGGCCTGACCCCATCACACGCATTCCATCGATTCACCGCCTACATAGACACACACGGAATCATAAGAGTTGGTGGACGACTAACGAAAGCGGCAATATCAGAAAACAGAAAACATCCAGCCATTCTCCCAAAACAGTCACAACTCACGAACCTCATAATCGAACAAGCACACCTTAGAACACTTCATGGAGGCACCCAAATTACACTGTCATACACACGACAACATTACTGGATCATAGGAGGAAGATCAGCGGTAAAATCATACATCCTTCGATGCGTTACTTGTGCTAAACAAAGAGGAATCCTTGCCAGCCAACTAATGGGACAATTACCCGCCTCAAGAGTAACGCGATCACGACCATTCACACACACTGGAGTAGATTACGCTGGTCCCATTACCATAAAAACTTGGAAGGGTAGAGGAGCAAAAACTTACAAGGCCTGGATTTGCGTATTTGTGTGCCTCGCAACCTCCGCAATACACATTGAAGTGGTAGGTGATTATTCGGCAAAGGGATTCATTGCAGCTTACCGAAGATTTACAAGTCGCAGGGGCATTCCACAGGTCATGCACTCTGACTGCGGAACGACATTCATCGGAGCTGACAAGGAATTAAAAAAACTTTTCATCCAACACACGAAGGAACACCACCACATTACAACCACACTCATGAATGACCACGCGCAGTGGGAATTTAACCCACCTGCAGCACCCCACATGGGAGGAAAATGGGAAGCAGCAATGAAGTCAATCAAGTTCAATATCAGTCGAACAACAAGAGAAGCATCATTCACCATTGAAGAAATCAACACATTACTAACCAGATAGAGGCCATTCTAAACTCACGCCCAATATACCCATTGACGGACGCCCCTAATGACTGCTCTGCACTTACTCCAGGTCATTTCCTCATAGGAAAACCCCTCAACACAATTCCTGACTCATCTACAAGTGATCATAACGCGTCAATAATGTCAAGGTGGCAATTCATACAACAACGAGTTCAACGATTCTGGAAGCAATAGAAAAAACATTACATACAGCAATTCCTTTCAACCTCTAAGTGGCATCACCCAAGCAACACGATCAGGGTTGGATCACTAGTTCTCATCACAGATCAACGCCAACCACAATACAAGTGGCCGCTAGCTAGAGTCATAAAACTGCACCCTGGAAAGGATGGACTAACTAGAGCAATGACATTAAAAACCACTTCTTCAATAATTTCAAGACCAATTCACATTCTTTCTCCATTGCCAGTTCCCATCGAAGATACAGATATCAATCATCAATAAATTTATGATGGCGGGCGGAATGTTACGGATTGCAGTAATTTCTAAGCAAAATAAAAAGTGGGAGAGGTATGAGCGCGCGAGCATTTGTTTTGTAAAAACTGACTAACGAATTCAAAAAATACTATACAGAAAAACTCGAATATACTACTATAATTCCAAAAGTAATAACAAATGAACTCTACGAGGCTATGCTCTGTTGACGTTACGACAAATATCGGCATAGCAACGGCCACCGATGCACTTTCGGCGCAGCTTGTTTATACGAGAATATTTAAGGAGCTGTACATGACGGTCTCATCCTCATACTAGTTCAATCAAGCAATCATCAAGATCAAATTATTGTTCTACAAGTCAATCCCATATACACAGAAATCGCCTTAAATTCACACAAATCGTTTTCCTACAAGTCAAATACCACTTATATAGAGATCGCATCCAATACACACCGATCTATCTCCATACACGTAAGCTACGCTATTACACACGTCCTTACGTATCATCAATACAACCGAAATCGACTCCACACACGTAAGCTACGCTATTACACACGCTATTAAAACACGACTCCGTGAACTAAGTAAGCAGTAATACCAAAACCAAGGCATCATTGCCATTCGTCAGTGAACGTCATACACCAGCGCCCCACTCAAGCCTCTCCAGCTCATCGGTAGCGGCAACGGCGACATCAATTCTCCTCATCAGTGACGTCATACACCAGTACCCAACTCAAGCCTCTCCAACTCATCGGTAGCGGCAAAGGCGGCATCAATTCTCCTCAACAGTGACGTTACATACCAACTCCACCACCCAGGTCTCTTCAGCGTATCGGTCGTGGCAATCGGTGGCGTCAATTACGTACCATACCACAAGTATACACTTATAAGATTATCATCACTCATATTAGCTGAAGAAACTCTCACCTATTTATTCTATCATACACTCATTCGATATTCATAGATTATTAACTATTCATTATTTATTATATTCAATAAAAGGGAAAATCAACTTATATAAAGGCAGTATTGAATTATTGCATTGTCCATTCCACTTGCCAGCAAGCCTCCCTTCACCATCTCAGGGAAGCTTTTTTAGTATGATCTCAGACAATATATATATTTAATATTTTATTTATAATATTTCAATTTAATATTAATATAATGTATTATATTACAATTAATCAGTACAATCTTCTATTAGATAAATTTTATAATTTCTTCTTTAATAACTAATTAATAACATATACTATATGTATTATATACTGCAATGTTATTAAATATCATTCATATTAAAGATACCTTTCTATTCAATTGCAAATTAATAATATTTTGTAAAGAGTATTAAAATATCAGTAATATCAATAATAAATTAGAAATTGAAAATCTATTTACAGAACTTTCATGTTTTTTGTAGAATAGAGAGTATATTGAAGTACCTTAATTATTCACATATGTATATTTTCCACAGGAATGAGCTAATAATTAACTTAATTATTAATTTCACAAAACATTGTAAAAGTAAAATTATTTATTACTTGTTATTATTTGTATTAAATTAATAATATAATTCAGACTATTTAGTAAACAATTAAAAAATTTTATGCTAAATAAAATTGTAAAATAATAATATAAAACTTTTTAAATGTTCAGAATATTGAAAATTATAAAATAAACTATTTTTTATTTTAATTTTGTTTTGATTAATACTAATATATTAAAGATAAAAAATTTTAAATTAATTTTTAATTTGTAAATTGTATTCTATAATTCACATTATATTAATAAGCTCTGTACACTTTGTCCAATACTATTTATGAATACAATTTTGAATTGCAATTTCATTTAAAACATCATTATAGTTGATCAGATAATCTTTTATTTATTATTTATGATTGCTTCTACACAATTAGTTTTGTGCAGAGCACTAAATCAGAATAAAAGTTAAATAATATAGCATATGAATTTGATATAGAACTTTTATGTTTGTTGTAACTTAGCAATTATTTAATAAAAAAAACTATTATTTTTTTCTATTATATAGCTTAACATAATAAAATTATTTTCTATCAAACTGAAATTTACTATTTTTTAATTTTCATAATATGATAATATTAATTATAGGTTAATATATCATTAGTTATATGCATTCTACAATTTCATACATTGTGTGCATGTCATTTCTGATTACTGGTAACCGCGCAGTTAAATAAAAATTAACTAAATAAAATCCAACCGAATAAGAATAATGTCCTTTACTATATATTTATTGTATAATATATTAGTAGAATTGAATTTTTATCACAATTAGATTAGAATGATTATCTCGGTAACGATTAAATTAATACAATGAAATACATATTCCGTTATGCCTTTAGAAAATAAGAAGATTATTGTCATTTTCAATAACTTTCAGAATAATCTTGGTTCTTTGATAATCATCTCTTCTTTCCATGCATTTGGTATTTCTTCAAAATTAGTTATATGAGCAATCTTTTTAAAAGAGTGTGTTTTCTTAATGAATTTGATAATAAGCTAAATTATATCATAAATCTAATACAACGATTAAGATATATTTATAAATTAAAGATATTAATATGAAATAATAAAAATGTTTGTTTATAAGAACTGTTCTCTATATACATAACATATGAAACTTAATAACAACAACAAATATATATATCTGCATATATATATATATATATATATATATATATATATATCTATCTGCATATAAATTTATTGTCATATACTTTTATAATGATGTTTCATGCAAATCTTTGTGTTGAAATAAATATATAAAAAGGACAATATCTTAAAAATTGAATAGACCGTAAAATTAAATTTTTTATTACTATATAATAAAATACCAATTTGAACTTTTTTGTTTCACAGTAATATTAATAATTTTT
The DNA here is from genome assembly GCF_000503995.2 of Ceratosolen solmsi marchali. NCBI lineage: Eukaryota > Metazoa > Arthropoda > Insecta > Hymenoptera > Agaonidae > Ceratosolen > Ceratosolen solmsi. The sequence continues at coordinate 23,032,271 of NW_011948412.1, read as the reverse complement.
TTATTTCAAAAATGCATCTATGCATTCCGCTTAAAAATCTCAGTTTACCATTACACATAGCTGAAATGGGAATGTCTCAAAGAAGAGATTCAGAGAAACAAATGTTGTGAACTATTATAACTGTCAACAATTAATATAATCATGGAAAACGACTAATACAATATAGCCGAATGAACTTACCATTTTTCAAAACGTTTTACGTACGATTTCTTCCACATTCTTTTATTTTGCTTTCTATCTATCGTAATATTTAGTTCTCCTTTAACTCAGTCAGCTATTATTGTATGAGAAGCTACATTAAAATTAAAAAATAAAATAGGCTTAACTTTATGGTTGAATATATAAAATACAATATTAAAAGTGCCTTTTATTTATGCAGGAATAGAATTATAAAAATGATTAATAATAATGTATGGTAGTTATGTATTCGAAATTCATGTTGTTAAATATATTCAACAGCATTATGTATATATAGTAATTCGAAACATAATAAAGTGAAAGAGAAAATGCTCAAATTAACTAACTACTTGTCAAAATTCATTACTCTTCAAGTACTTTCCTTTTCTTATCTTAAAATTTATGGTTCTTATAAATTTAATTTTATTTATTCGTTCTATTATCTAAATTTGAATAACAAATCGTTCAATTGGTAGTCATACAAATATTCTTTTTTTATATTTAGTAAAACTTTACTGGAGAGAGAAGAATAATAATAGTCAAATGATGTTTAGAATATTGTACAGATCATGAAAATTACTGTTAGAATCATATATTGAAAAGTATTTAATTTAATCACGATATATGACTTGTGCCAAAAAATCAGTTACTCGGTAATGTGTTTCATTTTGAGAAATATATTTTGAGAAAATTATTTGCGAAATTGTACCATCTTATTATAAAATCTTAAATTCATAATTAATAAAAATATATTTCAGAATAGAACGAAAAATTGCAATGGCCTATTAAGAAGGAAACAACTACGATTGTATTTAATATTTAATTATTTTGGTTTTTAGTTTTAAAAGTTTATGAAATAAAGAAACCAATTATACATAATAATGGAATTTTTAATGTTTGTATGTTGTTTGTATGTTTGTATGATATTGCAGTTATTGTTTGATTTTTAATTAAAACAGATACTTATAATGATTAAATATATTGAATTTATTTATATTAATCAATTAATAAATATAATTATTTTGTGATAAGAAATATTTAAATTTAAATATTTATACACTGAGTTAAATATATCTAAAGCAGTTACAAATTCTCTTAAAAGAATAAAATTGATAATTTAAGTAGCGTAGAATATTTGTTTAGCATTTAATTTTCTATTTGCATAATTAATTAAAGTTTGATCATTTTAAATATAATATATTTTTTTAATTATTATAATATCATTTATATTTATGTAAAAATAAATTTTGAATGAGTTGTGAATAAATTTTGTTTAGCAATAGATTAAACTTTGTTATGCATTATTGTCTACTCTTTAGTAGAATTAACTTTAGTTTCTTGATTTTATTTTTATATCCCTCTCACTTTTTGAATATTTATATAGAATTATTGCAATTATTTTATTTATTTGTATTTTAAAGAATAGTTTATTTTCAAATTTATAAACTTTCTTATTTAAATGCAATAGCATCCAATTATATATCAATATCCAAATTCACGGATATTAGATACCTATACATGAAGCTTCAAATGATGAGTAAATACATGCGTTTATTTAACCTATTTATTTTTCATGTATTTTTTAATAAAACGTTATACAAAAGAGAATTATGGCTAGATAATTAAATAGAAGAGCGAGAGAGAGAGAGAGAGAGAGAGAGAGAGAAGAATAAAGATTGAAGCATGCTTCCGCTTAAGAGTTCGTAAGAACTTCCGAGAGTTTGTGTAATATATAAGCATAAAGTTGGACGTCGTCGAGTTGAAAGCAAAAATAACAGAGTTCCCTCAATGTGCCGGCATGAGCAGTTACATCGAATGTGTACTAATCTAGTTACGTAATATTTCGCATACGCACGTATATCTTATTACAATAATTAACTTTGTTGCACTGTATTTTTCAGTCATGGAAATGAAACGCTAGTCGTATTTTTTATTTTGCTCATTGAAATCGACGTTATAGAAGCATCGATTGGTAAGACTCACAAAGAAAAACGTGTATTCACAAAGGTATTTGTATAGAAGCATCGATTGGTAAGACTCACAAAGAAAAACGTGTATTATATTGAGAATTATATTGAGAATTATATTGAGAATTATATTATCATAATTCATAATTTCTTCAATCATACTTTTTAATGCGTACCCGAGACAGTGAATTTAGCGTGATAAATATTGTACTAACTTTAGATTAATTAGAAGTCAGACTAAAAACTCCAATATACTGATAGTTATTATGAAAATAAATAGATATTTAGGGGCTCGCTTATTAATTAAGTAAATTATTCTATATATATGTTAACATGGATTGTGTACAAAGTTAGATACTATAGTTTATTTATATATATAATTAACAGAATTATATCAACATTTAGTTTATTAACCATACAATCATATACATATTTTAAATTAAATTATAAAATTATGCAAATGTATAAATTAATTAAAACTCTAAGTAGATCAATATGGTTTAAATACATAAATATTTGAATTTACATTTTTCACTTATATTTGTATATGCTCAAATAACTAAATAAGTAATGAACTGAATGAAATCTCAACTTATAATTATAAACTAATTATAAAGAAAGCATTACGTATTTTACAAAATTGGTGAATTTTTTAAAGATAATAGTAAATATAATAGTATATGCTGATATAGCATGTAAATATATACATATATATATATATATATATATATATATATTTATATATAATAGCGAATTCGACGGTAGTTCTCATTACGGATAGTTTCATAGACGTGGAAGTAAGTTAGTAAAAACTCGGCTCAGGCTAGGAAAGATCCATCATTAGAACAAAGCGAATCCTTCGAGATACTGATGATAATAGTTTACTCATTTAAAAATGCGGAAGATAGCATAATTTGATAGATAATGCTATTTCTTTAGAAAACTAAATTAATTGATAGTAACATATTTAAAAATTAATAATATAGAAATAAATATAATAATTTCATAATTTGAAAATGGGAAAGGTGTGTACTTTTTAGATAATGCTCTAGGTTTTCAAGAATAAAATAAATGGCTGTAATATGTTTAAGTAATCATAATATAGAAATAAATCTGTTATTATAAATATTGCTGTGCATAAATCCTGACAATGAAAGACTGACAATTGATATACGAAGTCTATCGAGACAATTTTTGCAAATTATTGAAAATTATTCTTCAAAGTATTTTCTCTTAATTTATTTAAGTATTATAATTCATTCGTGATCCTTTATTATTATTTCAAACCAAATTAATATTTTTCTAAGTTTAGTTACAGTTTCGCCTCAAAACATGATGTAACATCTAATTAGATTGAGAATAATACTGAAAGTTACTGGTAATTGTAACGATATTATTTAGATAACAGAACACACGTTAATGAAATATTAGCACGGTTAATTGGATGGATATTGAAAAATGAAGGGACAATGCTTCTTTTAAAAATATTGCGGATATTTTTTTCTACTTGTTGTTCCAAATTTCATTTCTTTTGTAAAGTTCAAAGCTTAGGTCTAGTTTAACCAATCTGTGTTGTTTAAATTTATGTAACATTTGCTACAAAGCTTATAACAAACTTTTCATGTGTCTATTTGATGTTTCAAGTTAAGAAAATTTCTATTTACGAGATCTTTATTTTATTTAAACTAAAAGAAATTAGACCAGACTTTAAAAAAATGATCGATACCTACATCAGCTTATACGGGGGTAAGAGTGAGAAGATGTATAGCTGTGTACAAATATATATATATATATATATATATATATATATATATATATGTGCGCGCGTGTGCGTGTGTAGATAGATAGATAGATAGATAGATAGATAGATAGACAGAGAGAGAGAGAGAGAGAGAGAGAGAGAGATACATGGTTATGAATTCAGAGTAAATTCATTTATCCATCCATGCATACCCTTTAGCAATAGATAACACTAACGTAAACTTTATTTTAATTGATGCATAACTTAATATTTGCTTAAATAAGTAATAATATTGCTTAATATTTGCTTGAGTAATAATAATTTATTACTTTGTTTTAAGTATATTGAACCATGAGAAATATTATTTTCAAAAAATATATATACTTGAATTTTGATTATTTAAAATTTCTGTACATCAATATTTTTAGACTCAGTAACATTGTAAATAAATTCTTTTATGTAAAAACTTTGCTTCTAACAAATTAACAGTCATAATATATGCATTAACTGTTTGTATTAATAAATTATTAATAATCAATAAACATTAATAATTTATATAGATGATAATTTTACAAATTATATAAAATAAATATTTAGTTTATTAATGCAGAAGTTAAGTGCCGTCATTATGTAGTAACAAATATTTAAAAATTGACACAAAATTATTTGTAATACTAAGGCTTAAATACTAAAACACTAAGTCTTAAACTAAAATGTTTTAATCGTTAATAAAAAAAAAAGAATTACATGGAAAAATTTTTTTATGAAGAAACTGTAAAAAGATAATTACTTCCATAAATTAGTCTCTTTTAAAATAATATTTTGAACATATCAGCTTTTATTTTTTCACTTCAAATGTTTTCATTTTGTTTTCATTTTTTTTTCATTTTAGTTTAAGTTAAATAAAATAAGTGTAGGAGAGAGTGATATTAATTATTATTATTATTTCTGTTTTTTAGCCCCGATAAGGCCAATTGTCGTTATGGCATTGGAGGAAACATCAACTCCAAGACTTATAGTGGCAGCTTCCCATACAGCCTTGTCTGGCGATCTTGGAGTTCTTATAATCGAATTACCATCAGCATATCCTTTGACTACACCGTCCATTTCAGTTCTCACAACAGTTGAAGATGAGGATGTTGATATTGATTTGGAAGTCGATGATGAAGACTACAGTATTGAAAGCGAACAAATATCGAGGATTCAGGATCCTTTTATCTTAAGGTTATTTGTATATTTATTTAAAAGTATCTAAGGCTTTAGTAATTGAAGCTTATAGTAACTAGTAGCTGTCGATAAATTATATTTAATACGTTAATTATAAGTTATTTCACATTTTTAATATACAATTTATTAATAATATAAATATACATAATACATACAATCTAATTCATGATTTATGTTATGTTAATTTATTAGTATTAACAAATTCGTATTTATTTATATAATACTGTTTTCATACAAATAATAATATTTTTAAATTATCAGATATATTTTACATTAATCTAAGTAGTAAAAAATAAAAAAAATATTTTTTTTAAATATTTAAAAATTTTTCATACTTTTGTTTTTAGTTGAACACACACGATTTTTGCATAATATTAAATTTTAAATTATTACCATTTTACGTAAGCTACGCCAAAGAGGCATTACAATTTATGGAATATACTTTTATAATTTATATGTTATAATTATATATTACCATTATTATTTTTTATTATAAATTTACCTTGTATAAGAAGTCATTTACAATTTACAAAGGGATAAAAATTTTATAAATAATTTCAAAACTTTATTCATGCATTTGTACTAAATTATATTTAATAATTGATGATTTACACAAAATAGAATTAAATGTTTAAGTAATATAAGAATTATTAAAAAGTTTCAAAAATAATTAAGTCATAAATGCTTATTAAAAGTATAGAATATTAATATTAAAATTAATTATTATTCGAATGTACAATATCAATTTATGTCTATAATTCGATATTTTTTTATTTTTCATTTTTTATTTTTTTTTTATTTTTCATTTTTTATTTTTTTTTATTTTTTATTTTTTATTTTTTATTATTTTTTTTATTTTTTATTTATGGATTTCCAGTTTTATATTTGAGCTTTATGATTAATTTTATTTAATTCTATGGAACTCATCATCATAAATAAGTTTGTTGTAATTTCATTAACACTTCTGCCCGTGCATAAAGCGCTTAACATTGGTTCACGAAGCAAACATTAATACTTTTCTTTTGTAAATTAAACAAAAGTCAAGAATGAATTTTAGTCCATGAATAACTTTAGGTTTCTATATTAATTTATATACCGTAGGATGAACAACTTATTCGGTGTAGATGTGCTAACATTACCAGCGATTCGAGTAGAAACTTTGAAATAGACTGATAAAATAACATGTAAAATCCACTTGGTTTGGGAGAGAACGACTTTTATCAGAAAATAGTGACTGATAAAATTGAAGTCCAGGTATCGTTAAAAGAGTCAGTTTAATGGAATTAACTTTTGAATTTAAATTTACACTAGGTTAAATATGCTTTGAAGAAATAAAAACAGAATAAATACAGTGATTAAGAAACATTTTTCAAACAGATACAAATTAAATTTTGTAGGTTCATGAAATATATAATTTGTATTATATCTAGTCATTTATTACGTTCAGACTTAACTGTGAGTCTATATTTTTTCTTTCAATATTTAAATATAGCAATTTTTATGTTTGTAACTATTGAATAAACCTCGATGAATAAATGATAATAATAAGATTGGAGCATGTAGAGAGAAGAAAGAGAGAGAGAGAGAGAGAGAGAGAAAGAGAGAGAGAGAGAGAGCATAAACTTGATAAAGACGTGCTTACTTTCAGAATCCTAAGACTAGATGGCTTCACGTCGGAGCTAGTGGGTGAGGTGCCTGTGGACGTGCCTAATATTGCCGGAGTTAATGTTTCGCTAATAATACCATGTGGCTTTTTCTCCCGTGGTGGAACTTATTCTCTACAGCTTCAACACAAGTCAGCTCCGGTTCCCAACCGATTCACAGATACTATCAGCCTTCATGATTCACAGGTAATGGTTCCTTTGGTCAATAGTTCCATGATTTTGACTAAAATCTCTAATTGATTAAGAGATGTAACGTTTTCTTAAATTCATGTGAACTCTTCACCCAACTTGTCGGAAATATATATTATTGCGAGACTGTTGAAGATTTTTAAGAGTGTTTTTTTATGGAAATTTGTCTGCTTTTTATTCATCGAAATTTAATTTGTTACATTGTACGTACTTATCCAATTAAAGTAGTCGTAATTTTTATAACTGAGAAAATAGTCTCAAAAATTTAATAGAAATACAGAAAGAGAATGAAACACAAATGGAAGAATTAGGTAAGCCTTATAATATTAATTAAATATTATATTGCTTAAGCATTATCAAATTAAAATCAATCGCATGTAAAAATATAATTAAATAATAATGAAAGCATTCGTTAAAATAAGTTACTAAGTTTTACTTTTATTTTACCGAAAATTTCAAAATTGACATAAATTATTATCTAAATATAATGAAAATATCAAATTTAATTATTATTATGTAAAAATAAATTTTAATTTGATATAATATTTAAATTTATAAATGTTTAATTAATTTGTATTGTAATATTTAGACCCACACTCAATTAACTTTACACTATGAAAAATCGGACTCTTTAACTTAGGAAGAAATAAAAAATTATAATAAAATTTTATAATATTTTATGTATAAAATAAAATTTTATATCAATGTATTTATGATGCTATCATGATGAAAATTAAATATAATTTTTAATTGCATAGCGATCTAATTTAAAAATAATAGCATTATAAAACTTACAAGTTATATCATAATGTACTAATATGCTATTATTACTAGGCTTGTAGTTGAACTAATACCTAATTGAACCTATATTGTATATTCAGACACTATCGCTATTTGTGCAACAATATAAAACATTCTTACCTTACAAATATCGAAATGCTATGCGTTGTGCGAGAAGAGGGAGTCGGTTGACAAGAGCTCAATCAAGCCCGTGCGACTTATTAGTCAGAATGGTTGAAGGGATGATCCATCAGTCTGGACGATAACGATATATGGACCCTTGCTAACTTATTCACGTTCTGATGAGTCATTGGGAAATTCCTATGCTGTCAGTGCACATACGTACTTACACATTTGCAACATTTTACATTTATGTAAATATGCGTACTTACCTACACCAACGTGCATACGCACCTACCCAACATTCACCGTAGTGTTGATAAAGCTTAAACGTACTTTAAATTGCCCGTACATTTTAATATTATTAAAACCATATTGCATTAATAAACTTACAATAATATAAATTATTTAAGGAGCCATAATTTTATATTTGGCTCTAAATAAATAGTTGATTACAATATGAAATCTATTATATTGAATAAAATTAATACTTATTATATAGATGTTACAATAGAATAGTATAACATCTAGATGTTATTATCTAAATTTCACTTACAATTGATTATATTTTCAGCGTCAGTGACTATAGATAAGTTTAAAAACTTTATTCCTTATATTATTTTATTTTTTAAATTTGGAGAATTCAACATAATTAAATGATCTCTATAATATAAATTACATCTGTCATAAAAATAAAGTACATTTTTATAAAAAAGATGAATACGTCAAATTTAACAAATTGATATTATAGTTTCATTATTAAAAATTTAGAAAGAATTTAATAAATTCTGCTAAAAAATTAATGTTTTAAAGAATTAATGTTGAATGAATAAAAGTTTAAATCACTTTTCTACTTCTATTTGTAGTTAATTATTATACATAATAATTTGTTACTGTTTAATTATTGGTTTAATTAATTTTAATTTAATTCAGTTTAACTTAACTCATAGTTAACTGGAGTAATATAAAACAGTTTGAACACATACAAACCATCTGAAGAATTTTCTTCAAAAAGGGGAATAAAGAATTCTTTTTATATATACATATGATATTTCACAAATTTTTAATGATAATTAAATTAATAATATTAATTAAATAATTATAAATCATTTATTTATCATTATATTATCTAAATATTTTTATGGCTATTAAAAATATACAAATAATATTTTAATTAGTATTTCAATATATTTATATTTTTACTAATGATTGTGTATACAATTTATTTATGCAACATTTATCGCGTCAATGTTTCATAAATAAATAATATGTAGTTTGAATTTCAATCTAATGAAAACTATTTGTAGATGTTAACATTGTCGAAAACAACTGTCAAACATCCTTTAAATATAAATTTTATTTACAATTAATACAAAATATAAGTTGAATAATAATACAAACAATTTTTAATTGATTTTATCATTTAATAATAATATTAAAAAGTTTTAAATACAATAGTTATTAAACAAGTGTTTAAACATTGTGTACCGGGCGAGGAGGGCCAAGTAACTAAGATTAGATGTGAGCTCCCGATGTTGATAGGAGGATTGCAGGCTAGTGGACAAGATAGTACATGTATTCAATAAAGAGTAGTTTTGTTATATGTATGATTGCACTAGGCGAGAGTTCCCTTTTTCGGAACACTTACCTCGATTTTTCCAGATGTTTAATGAGCTGGGAGTTTTCTTATATTCTTGAACAAACAGTTATTAAACACAATAGCGAAGTTCGAAAAATGATTAAACGCTGATGCATAACTACATTTAATGAAACTATTGAATCCTGTTACATACAATAACTATAGTTAAGAATATTTAAGTATAAATATATATTTAAAAAGATTACGATACCAACTAGAAAGTGTCAATAGTAATGGTTCAAGTACCTACAATGGAAGAAAGCTAATGATAATTGCTTTCGTAGATAAAATTGAAGCTAAAGCATTACATGAAGCTTTCGCGAAAGCAGCAAATATAAATATAGAGCAAATAGGAATTCAGAAAATAATCGAATTTGAGTAGACAAGACTGTCATTTAAGTTACAAAACACATCACTTATGCCGTAGATGCGCACGACTCTTGACGTGAGATGGCCAACGCCGTCGCTCGCCCTGGAACCCCAGCATTTCGACACGTACCCCAGTCAATCAGTACTCGCAACTCTCGAATACACAGGCATATCGTGCGCTCCGTCAATCGGTGTACCCGTGCCGACCTACTCTGTGCAGCTCATTTACTGCGGCACAAGCGTCTTATCCTGTGATCCTCGCAACAGAAGTCACGTGCAGGTAAATTGCATTTACACTCTTACTCTGCAAAATGATTAATTTATTTCTATGATTGGTATTGAAAATTTTGCTTTGAACGATAATATAAGAATAAATTTTAACAAATTTGTTTTAAGAAACTTGCTAAAGACTATTGGAAAAATACTAAAAAAATTAATTAATTGCTTATTGATTATGCATTATGTAGAATTATAGTACTTCAATAAATGTTATAGTAAAATGTTTTATTTGCATTATAATTTACTCACATCGTATGTGGGGATTGGCGTTTTTTTTTACAAAAATTAACATTATAATTAAATATTTAAATAATTGTGACTACTTCCAATTCCCTTATGTAGTGTGAAATTTAATTTTCTAAAATTTTATTAAAGTAAAGCTGATCGTTATGAATAAACGCGTTTCAATCCAAACTAATATGCAAGACTTTGCAAAGTCATGCACACTGTGATTATGAGAAAAGAAAAATGCATTTAATCACACACTGGCGACACATTACAGATGCTCTACACCGAAGAAATAAAAGGCTTTCCCACGCAGAAGGTCATCACTTTACGTTGCGATTTTTTTGGCCTCGCCGGACACTACGCCCTCAGGCTAAAACCTTCTGATGCTAACCCCAGTGCGCCTACCACCAGCGCTTATATTAAGGTATAACAATACTAAAATTACACCACATTTTACACAGGTATCAAATTCTATTATTAATTCATAAAAAAATTTATGCTAAAAAATTAGGGAAAAAGTAATTTATTGTACATAATTATATAACTTATAATATATTAATATGTATTATGTTTTATAATGATATATAATTTATTAATAAGCTTTTTTTTTTAATCATTTAAAAAAAATTTTTTTATTTATCTGTAAATTTATTAAAAATCTGTTAATTTCATAAATCTAATTTATATTTTAAAGCGTTAAAAAATTACATAGCCCATAAAATAATTCGTTTACCTACTATGCCAATAAAAATTGTCGCTTTGTTTTATTGTAAAAAGTAAATGCAAAGGATAGGACACTTGAGAAAGATAATCAAATTAATTAATTAGTAAGCAATATGAATTAGTGGCTTCAGTTTGGATTTTGAACTTCGGTTTCTCTCGCAAGATCAATTTCAGTATCATGTGCTGTCTGAACATCGTTCGACAATTAAATGAAATACATAACTTTAATATTAGCTTATAAAAAAATTTACTAATCGATCATTTTTTATGTATTGAGTCGGAGTAATTTTACTGAAATTTCCGATGAGCTAAACTTATTGTTTGTTCAAATCATTCAGATTATATCATACACAATATTAGATTACAAAAATTATAGCCAAACTGCACATTTTATACGGAGACTTTTATTTCTAGAATTTATGCATCGTGATTATATATTTGAATTTTATCATGGAATTTTTCGCTCCCTGTTGTGAAATTTCAGAACTATTACATTCTCAATATTAAATGAAAAATGATCGATTAGTAATTTTTTTATATAAATAAAGATTTGGCATTTAAGAAGAAAGATAATAGATAGAAAACTACGAAAATTAAAAGTAACTCGAAGGAAACGATATTTGGGAGCCTGCATTTTATTGACGTATTACGAAAAAACGAAACTAACAGTATCGTCTATCTTGAACCCAGTTTGACTTTGTGGATAGACAAGGCCTCTTTACCAAACGTAAACTTGGTATATTGAACATATTTATTATATATTCATGAATATGTATTGGTGGGCTAAACGTATATCTGTATAATAAAATGAATGTAGAGATAAAATGTAAAATTAACCATTCAATGTATGGCGAAGCGATACAGCCTCAAGCTTGGCAGAGTTTCCAAGCGGCTGAAAGTATAGATTTTCTTAGCAAATTATGTAAGTAACAGAATTAAAAAATCCCTGAGGTACGGATGGTCATCTGATAATACTACGAATGTTCCTCAGGTGGAGTGGTCAGATCTTTTTGTGTTCAACGTGCATGCACGTTCGGTCTACCCATGTGAAGGAGGCGGGAGCGGACGAAGCGGGGGTGGAGTTTCGGTGTTGTTCGAGTACCCGGCCTGTCGACTCGCGGGTGATCGGGTGCGCGTGTACGGCCGACTGCGGGCCGATGTCGACTCTCTGGCACCGCCCTCGAGTCTCCACTACGTCGCAGAACTCAAGGCGCCCGCGGGTGTGCACACGCTCACTTTCGACTGCGATCTCTTCACCGAACGCTACGTCGAGTACTGTTTCGTCTACATCAGCCAGGCCTACAATGGGGCTATGTCCGAGGTCCGCGTCGACTGCATACCCACCTTTCCCATACAAGGTCAGTAATTATCGCTCATTTATTGATTATGGACTTTTCTAATAATTAGTCATGAATATTCGCTCCACTCCAAAATCATTATGAATGCGGTGATTTTTTTATTTAAATTAGATTGAATTTACTTACATAAATCAAATATTTCAAATATTTATTCTTGATTCTTTTAATTTTTGTATAATATAATAATGTAATATAAATTGAAGCTTTAAGGCGATAATAACAAATATGCCATAGATACTTTTATTCAAATACAAGTGAACAAAATTTATATAATAATTTATGAATCTATTTTTATAAATACTGAAACTGTTCAATTTTCAGCCGTTAAATACTGATTATTAATTGTTTATTATATATTCTGTAAGTAATATTCAATAAATAAATTGAAAATTAACTCATAAAAATCATCTTTATACTCAAAGGTATTAGTAATTTTTATCTATAGTTCTAGAAGAAGAATACATATTATTATAAAGACAGTAAACAATCCTATTTTGTGTTTGGATATAATTTTCTTTGTCGTTTTGCAAAATTTGGTAAAGGATAATAATCAATCGAATACGAAATACTTAATAATCAAATGTTAACTTTGACTTAAATTATATATAAATAAATATATTATATATATGACAAATATATTGCATGTAATTAAAATATAAACTCATTATTAATATTTTTTCAACTACGAAATACATTGCAGTTACTTTTATTGATTTAAATTTTATTGAATTATAATAATTCTTACAATTTTTTAATTTTTATAGATAATCTATAGTTCCATTTAATTTAATTAACATTCTATATAGACTACAAGATATCAATATTTTCTTTTTAATAGAAATATAAAAAAATTTATAAAAATGTATAAAAATCAAACACGCTTTATTTCATTAGTATTATATATTATTGGTATCCCTACAAATTACATTATAATAATTATTTATAAATAAAGTTGTAGCATAAAATTCCCTTTTTTGTTTTAATCTTCAATTTTAATTAAGCTCTGCCAGTATGTAACGTGTTACAGTTTTTTTTACGTCTTTTTCTATTATTAATAATAAAAATAACAAATATTCCAAAAGTTCATATATCAATATGGCTAATCAATTTTTAAAAACATAGTTTCTGAAGTTTACAATCAAACTCTCTCTATGTTTTGACATGAAAATTTAACTTCATAATTAAATAAATGTAAAACAATTATTGATTCAAATTAAGTATTACAATAATAAATTATACTTCCAATTATAGTTGATCAAATATACTAATAAATTCTACGTATAATTGTAATTTCATATTCCTTATATTATATATATTCTTATAATATATAAAAGAAACAATTTATAAAATCATAATCTAGAAATTAATAATGTAACTTATAAATTATGTTTATTTATATATATTTAGAATATGCAGTATATAAATTTATAAGATATAGCAGTTTTCACAAATATTAAGGAGTGAAAGCAATTAAATTAAATTATCTAAAATTCAAGTTATTTATTTTTAAAAATTGAATTAAATTTTTTTTTAAGAAATTTAATTGTTATACGTATATCAGTCTTTGCAATTCTGTAAGCTAATGTGCTATATAAAGATGATTTGTTTGCTATAATCTTAATAATATTCTTACCCATAGATTTCGATACGAAAACTGAATTTCTATATATATCAATAGTTTTATGTAAATTAATTCGTTAGTGATAAAATATTCAATAATTATTTAGCTTTCTATTAGTAAAATGTGTTACGACAAAAAATATTTATGAAACTAGAAATATAGACAAGACTTATAGACAAGATAAATATAGGCACACTAGAAGTATAGACAAAGATTAATTAAACAAGATAACATAATTTTTCTTTGACTATTTATATTAATAATGAATGAATAAATCCTAATAAGATATAATAATTAATTAATGATAAAATTAGTATTCGATAAAGAGTTCTAAGAATATTTTTAATTAATTATATTCAATAATATATAGAATGAATTTGTTCTCTGAAAGTGGTCCCAAGATATTTAAAAATTTATAGAATTAAGTTTTATTTTAATATTTAATTAATTAAATTTATTAATATGACCTTTTGTATTAGAATAATATGAAATAATACTTATACCACTTGAATAATAAGACAAATTTTTAAGTTGTTTTCAAATTAACCAATTATTGTTTTGACCATTCTTTCATCAACAAGTAATTTATTATATATTCAACTATATGAAAGTCTGTAATGAATAGCAATGATGATACATGCATCTTCTGTAGTATATTGTCATTTACTTACAGAAATACGTATTAACAACATCACTTACCGACCGAGAAAATCTAGGATTTAAATCTATTAAAAGTATGCTAGATATGATTAAAAAAAAAAGGAAAATAAGTTCTTATAATACAGGCAGTTAAGAAGGCAAGCTGATATAATTGCGAAGGTTACAATTATTAAAGCAATTAGTAATTAAAAAACTTCACTCATAATAGCGGAAGTCAATATGGATTTATCGAACTTCAGTGACAAATACAGCTTTTAATAATGTTCTATAAGCTAGAATTCAAATTATAAAAAACGTTTCATTATTTCTATTAATTTTATTCAAAGTTATTATGATGTAATAAAATGATAAAAGAAAATTTATATTTTTGAAGAATGATGAATAAGAGTAATTGAAAACGTTTTTGTTATTAAGTTTTTATTTAATCTAATGCATATTTTCTTCAGATATCTACAATAAAAAAAAATAATGATATTTTATATAAAAAATAATAAATATTTTTCACTATTTTCACTAATAATAAATTCTAATATTAGTTATAAAATCGAAATTTTTAACTATTTATATCAAAACAATTCATTTTAATTGCTTCGATAAAACATTTTTTATTGTACATATTAAATTATTATTTTTTATTCCTTAAATTTAAACGTAGGTTACTCTTTTTAAAATATTTTTTATTTGAGATAAATTAAATTTATAAACATTATATATAATAAATACAAATATATAAAAATATAAAAAATAAATTATATCAAATTATATAAAATATAAAGTATAAATTAAAAATCGCGAATTTTCCAAATATGTGTATGCTGTCATAAACATTATATTGTAGCAAACTATGTTGTTTTATATTCAAACAAATTTTCAAATGCATCCAAGGATCACTAGGAATTCCTGGTGCACTCATTTTGTCAACTCAGTAAACCCTCTATATTTTCACTATGAAAATTATTATAAAAGTAATAATTGATTGATTAAAATTTTCAATGAATAATATGTAAATACTGAATATAAACTGGGAGCATATTTATCTATCTATATATATCTATATATATATATATATATATATATATATAAACTCTTTATTATACATAAATTATTTTGTTTATAATAATTTTCATTGAATTGTATGAAGTTTTATTTATAATTAAACAAATTTTTAATTAAATTATAATTTATGTTTATTTTATTATTTATTTTATTAATTTATTTTATTAATCCATTATTATACATATTCAGTTAATAAATATTTATGTTTTTGTATATGGTTTAACGCAAAGTAAATACATAAAGTAAAGCTTTACTAACTTTATTTTATAATTTTAAATAAATACTTAAGTACCTGTATATTTTTTTATGAAGTTTTAAATAAAAACTTTGCATCATGCATAACTAATATAACTATCGTTCAAGTGTAATGAAATTAATGTAATTTAGCCAAATTTTATATCACATATGCATGAAATACTCAATGAATTTGTATGAAATATGTATTGCATTAAAGTATTTCGTGAATTTTACTTTTGTTATTCAGATATTGATTGGTGTAATGAATAATGACGTATACGAAATTACATTTAATATTCATGTTGTTTTACGTGCACTTTTTGAATTGTCCGTATTCATTAATAATATTAGTACTTACATGAGGTTTTAAACAACTAATTAATAACAAGTAATGTTAGAGCCCTTTCAGATGATTTAGAATATTAATAAATTATTCATTTAAACTAAATATTGTCTCAATTAATGTTAATGATTTTTTTAGAATAAATACATATTTTGATATATTAATAATTTTGTATGCC
This sequence comes from Ceratosolen solmsi marchali, assembly GCF_000503995.2. Taxonomy (NCBI): domain Eukaryota; kingdom Metazoa; phylum Arthropoda; class Insecta; order Hymenoptera; family Agaonidae; genus Ceratosolen; species Ceratosolen solmsi. Next base: position 23,015,715 of record NW_011948412.1, on the reverse strand, counting down.
TTGATGTTTAAGATGATTATAATTCAATGAAAGGTTTAAGTTGATATTACGTTTCATGCGATTTTAATTCATTAAAAAATAAAATTTCCTTAAAATACTATTCATTTCAATGAAGTTATACAAACTAAGTGAGATATTTTATTATCGAACACTTGATAAATTGATAATGGGAATTACACAATAAAATAGCATCCAGATTTATTTAATTTAGTATAGAATACTTTAGTATAAAATTAGACCAGCGAATCGTTTCACTTTTAATAAATGAAAAACTCTTTAATGGTGTAACACTAATTTGGAAAATATTCGCTTATACTGTGGAAATGAAATGGTTTACGATATAATAGAAATCCTTTTGCTTACATTGTTGGTATTAATATTAATTTTTCAGCACTTTATAAAAATACGATAATTTATGTAATAAAAAAAATTGATTTATTGAAAGGCTCTTAATTAGAAATTGTAATACTGTACTGAATAGTGCTGCCATCATTTAAAAAGAAAGATTTCAAAAATTATTATCAAATGTCAGCAATTTGCATGAATATGTAAATAAGCTTTCAATACTAGAACATAACGATCGTTTTCAATATTTTTTATAAATGGGTATACATAAAATTAATGAATATGGCAGGGTAAGGAAATCAAAAGCTATTTGGCAAACATCTATTCAATCGATTTCAACCAAGTGAATTTTTCGACTACCTCTGAAATAAAGATAAAGGTAGATTTCTAGATTTTCTTATTTAATTACTTTAAGTATTTTTGTATTTGCCTCACACTACACTTCTAGGTATTTATTTACATTACAATAATTTTTAAATTATTAATAATAACAAAGAGTTACATTATGGGCAAATTAATTCCCATAATAACAAGTGCATAAATTATTATGTATAATAAATAAGGCTTTCAAAATACAAAAATTTAATTATTTAGGATGCAAATGCAGTATAAATTCATATGAATATCAACTTTTTATAATTTGATAATATTTTTAAATTTTTACAAATAATCAATTCGTTCGTCAATTGAATTAGAGACAATTTGTCTTGAATATATTTTTGAATATTACAATATTTTTATTTTTTTTTATGTTTCCTACTTAATTTTCTATATTTTTAAGAAAATCTTACCGATTAAATTAATTATGAGAATTTATTTTTATTTCATTATATTTTGGTTGTAATTCAACAGCCACTGTAAATTTGTTGTTTAAAGCAAGTATTCTTTTTACAGATTAAATATTTAATTCATTTCTATTTTAGAAAATATTAGTCACAATTATGCAATTATGATTTTTATGTTATGAATAGAGTTTGAATTATATAAATTAATATTATATAAATTATATAAATTATTATCCGATTATGTATATATTAATATAGTTTAACGAAAAGATATATTAAACATTTTTAATTTAAAAAATGAACGTGCAAAGATATTAAAAAAGAATTTGTTAAAATTTAAATTAATAATTTATTATAATTATAATATCAACGTTTTTATTATATTAAGATTTTTATATTTTTGTAATCTTCAAATAATTAATATATAAGATATCTAATTTCTTTATAGAAGTATTTCTTAATTAAATTTTCGTATGTTTTACGAAATATATTTTACTAATATATATTTTTTCGTCAACGCATAATGAAGTACTGGAGAAAAGAATATTTTATAGAGAACCTTCAATTTTAGTTCATATTTTGTTAAAAGTCGTTTTAAATGAATGAAAATCTTAAGCTCATATAATATGATACAATCTAAATCAGTATCTAGTCAATATTTTTTTCATCTAGCGTTAAACAAAGAAAGCAAAAATCGATCCGCATCGAAAAGTAAGCTTTCCTCCTTCTTTGTCTGATCGATAGTGTAAAAAGTGAATTACAAGTATAAAAAAGATACATCCTTAAATTTGCTTTATCCATTATTTACATATTTCATGAATAATAAATTTGCATTTAAATGTCCATAACTAATTTCTTTAGCGAATCGCCAATTTCTGTGACACAATCACACCCTGTTAGCTATTTCATCCAAATTCAATTTCATCTTTAATCAATAAGAGTTTCCAATGAAACTGATTAGAGAATATTTAAACTTATTAGACACTACTATGACTCAACTTCTGTCGGTTATTTTCACATTTTCATTTTGTTTGCCTGAAAGCCATTGTAACATCTTGTCTTCATTCAATGGATCGTAAATTATCGCGGAGTGTAGGATTATTTCGAGCTCTTGTTAATGAAAATGCATTTTTTTTTTTATAATTTTCAAATAATCAAGTTGTTTTATACTTTCTGTGATTTAATTAAATAAACGCGTTTCTGCAAAAACTTAACTTGAATTGAATTGTAAATATTGTAAGAAAAATGTACTGTTTTATATTCGCAAAGGAATAATTTTTTTTTATTAACAATTCTCGTTCATATTTTATTATGTTCTAATTTTATTTATTTAAATTATTCGTGAATTATCAATATTTATAGATAGTTTAACGAAAAACATTCCTAAAATAATTATATTCCTAAATTCAAGTTATAGTACTGAAATAATTTACTGTTAATGATCATCTTATTTTCAATACCTCTGTATAATTACTTTAAATTGGTTATTTTTATACAGTTCTTTAGGTATGAATAACTCATAAAGAGAATAGATAATCTCAAAAATCAATAATAAAATGTTATTGAATAAAAAGAAAATAATTTAGATAATTAACTAAAGAGTTGTCTTTCATATTCTATTTGACATTTGCCAAAAAATTAATTTCTTCATAGTTTCCTAGTTTCATTAAAATTATTTATTAAAATAAATAAAATATTTGTATAAATAAAAAAATATGAAGCAATAAAACATAAAATACTTGCAAACTTATGATAAAATACAGGACTGTATGTTTCATACAATATTTCAGTAAAATTTCAACTACGTACAGAACTGTTTATGTTATGTTTTACTTAACGTTTAATTTATATCTGATTAGAATCTAATGTAATGAAAATCATAAATTAATTATATAAATAATTGAAATTCAATAGATTTAGTCAACTTTTTATAGAAATATTATTATTATCACTTGCATTATTCAGAATATGCAAGAATAAATTTGTTGTTTCAGATTGCTTTTGCCAATAAAAACAAAGGTTAAACTACAAATATCTTTACTTTATCTTCATTACAATGTTTCCTTAATAATAATAAAAAGTTGATAGTAAAAATTAGTGTAATAGTGTAGTTAAAAATAAATTATTGAAATATGATACAATAATAATAAAGCCTATTGGATTTATTATATTTGTATATGATCTATTTCTTACATAATAAATTTATACCATATTTTTAACCTATTATATTTAAACAAACGTAGAAGTTAAATTTTAGTTGTAAATTATCATTGATAAAACCTAAATAAACAATCAACAAACTAATCGTTAAAGAGAAGTTAAAATTAAAAACAATTCGCACGGCCTACCTTTGAATATTTGAAATATAATAATCTGTCTATATAATAAATTAATTCACTTTAATTAAAAACAGTTTTTAACTATATATAGTGAAAAGTATCTTAACAAATTGTTCTTTAAGTCTCCAAAAGAATTGTTGTGTAATACGTCATAATATTGACAGTAATTTATATTTTATTTATCATACTCATTAATAATTATCTCCAGTTTAAATATCTTACTAAGTAAACTTCATAAATTGCTCCTATGCCTAAGTAAATATTTATTTCTACTTAATACGTGTTTAATCTTACGTAAGAATTTATAGTTTATACAAATACGTATAATTCGTTTGTTTGTAAAATCGATTCCATACGTACGAATAATAATACTTTTATATTATAGAAATATTTTTATATATTATTTTTAAAATTATACTTTGTATTTATATAAAATACAAACATGTTTTATTGAAATATTACCGAGCATGTATTTCAAATATTAGTAACTAATTTAAAAAGGAAATACAATCGTCTATTTAGAAAGCACCTTATTTCGAAAGGATCTTTTCCCTTTTCAGTCCTCGATATACTTCAAAGCACCTTATTAGATCAAAATGTATAGTAATATGTTTTATATAGTATGTTACTTGCTATAGTTCATATAGTATATTGGGGTTGCACTTTATGTTACATTGGAAGCATAAAAAATTCAAAATAATCTTAGATGCGATATAACGAAGACGAATAGAACTGAGTAGTAAAGAGAATATAAAATGATGCTTATTATTTTTTTGTTATTACTTTAATAAAATGAAAAATTGATAAATGTTTAAAATATCTTTTTCTAGATGCAAATGATAAATGATTAATGATGTATACCAAACTATAATCTATACAGCTTAGTTTAGTTTATGGGCGCTAATAAAAATAACGGATATTTTAAATAAAATACAAACTTTTATTAATAAAGTAATCGTATATATAATAATTTGATTTATTATTAGTTTTCCACTATTTTTAAAATTTTAGAAATTAAAAAAAAATTTCATTTCATGACATGAACAGAAAAATAAATAGTAAGATTATTTAAATAGTGGATATAAAAGTGATTATAAAAAAATGTTCGTTATTGAGTTATTTGGAATTAAACAATTTTATTTAAATGAAGATTTCTGTTTAAAATATTATTAGTAAATGTACGAGTATATTTACCTACAATTTTAAAAAATGCGCAAAATAAATTTTATGAATGAGTTTTAATCATTATGAATTACAATCCAAATAATTTAAAGAAGAAAAATAAATTCTGAATGAGAAAAGCTCTTTTAATTTTCATTTTATTAGAGTATATTATCAATAATGAACAAAATGAAAGAATATTTTATATTTCTTCAAGCTCATTAAGAACCTATTTTAAATTTTATTTTATATATTTTATAAATAAAGCTAAAAAAATATAATATTTCTTCAAGCTCATTAAGAACCTATTTTAAATTTTATTTTGTATATGAAAGTTGCTGGTTTTTTTGGTTATCGTTAAGAAATAAATAAAGCTAAAAAAATATAAAAATTGTATTATGAATGCAAATAATTGTAAATACACATATTAAATCGGTAATAGTAATAATAACATATATACATGAATTGTAAGGAAATATAAGAGAGAGAGAGAGAGAGAGAGAGAGAGAGAGAATTAATAATAAAATAGTTAATAAAATAGATAATAAAAATAGCGAAATAGAAACGAATATAGCTTCCATTGGAATTATATACGGGATTAATGAAAACGTATGTCAGTAGTAGTCAGTAAGAAAATAGTATGTCAGCTTAAATTATTTATTTATCATATCTGTAAAAAATAATACTACGTTTGTATTGATATATACATCCTCTCTATTGCATGTTCTATACTATTTTATATTACAAAATATTATTACATTTATTAGTTTAAGAATAATTTCAAATAAATAATGATAAAAGCATTAAAAATGATAAAGTGTTCGAGATTCCAAGAATCTCTCGAGTGTTTAGGTTTCGGGAATTTCCCAAGCATTAGAATTTCTGGGAAAATCTCAAGTGTTAGACTTTCGTTAAACCCTCTAGTGTTCTGATTTCTGGAAAAAATTCCGAGTATTTTTTGTGCAATCTCTTTCTAGCACCACAATCGCCACTATTGTTATCAGCACTCACTGGGCCATTGTAGATATTTAAAGAAAGCACACTTTTAGAAAACGCACTCTCTTAGTGGGGACACCATGGAAGAAATCGGCTCTCTCTTAGTGGGGACACCATGGAAGAAGGACGCCATGGAAGATATGTCGATGATATCTTCGGGAGTGCAGACATTCTAGAACAATTAGTCAAAGTCGTACTCCAATTACAAAACCTTGACATGGCGGGCGGTTTCCCGTTGCCAAAATGGTATGATGCAAATCACGATATTACCACCGCAATCAATGCAGATCAAAATAACACCCCAATCAAGTTCGACGATTGCTCTACCAAAATTTTTGGATTACGTCGGTGCAAGTTGATAACCTTACTAAACGCGTACTTTTATCTAAAGTGGCTCAATTATTTCATTCATTAGGTTTTTTTTCACCTGTTATGATGAAGGCAAAGATATTCATGCAGGAGCTATGATTATACAAGCTCCAATGGGACGAGAAAGAAGAGATCTCTCTAACTTGACGAAAATTTCAATACCACGTTAGCTCAATATAAGAAGCACCTTACACCTATAGTTTCATGGGTTTTCTAATGCACCTCAATTAGCAATATCGGTAGTCATATACATATCCGTGCACGAATAAAATAGTATTATGACTTCGTTGGTGTGTTTAAAGACTAAGGTTGCACCCCTCAAGTGAATCACAATACCAAGACTGGAGTCCTAGTAGAGTACCAAGCTGCAGCACTACTGCTATCGCAACTAATACATTACTACTAATACAAGACGTAGCCACGCTGAAGATGGACGCTAAAGTAACCCATCTTTGGACAGACTCACGGGTTACTTTCACATGGATAAAGCCCCATCCATTATACTCCTTAACAAGAAGTATGCACAATCAATTGTTGATCTTTACAAGATCATAACAACATCATCACTATCAACAAGGAGCAACTGCATTGATGTGATTAAAAATAGTTCACACTCTCCTATGAAAAGTTGCTCGGGATTGAAGCAGTTAAAAGCGGAATACAAAAATGGAAGAGGTATAAGCTCCCGGACATTTACGTTTATAAACACAATTTAGCGAATTCGGGAAATTTCCTACGCTGAAAACTCGAATATACGATTATAATTCCGACTAGCAATGCCGATGATTCTTCCAAGGCTACATCCTTCTGACGTCACGATAATGATTGGCATAGCAACAGACACAGGTGCATCACCGGCGTCGCAAGCTCTTACGAGAATATTTAAGAACAGCGCTTAATGCGATCGCCCTTGTGCTAGTACTAACCACGCAGTCTCTACACGGACGTGTAGAGTCTATTCACGTACGTAAGCATCAAGCAATTCAACAACCCAATAGTGACGCCACACTATGAGAATCCGTTAAACTTAAACATAAACTTATATTCAAGAAGCGCCAGTGCAAACATAAAGTAAGAGTGTAATTATCGAAACTATAACTACAACATACATTAACGGGAGGTTTTCTGTCTGATCCCAGACAGAATAAATTGAACTATCGAATATTGGCTCTTCGACCCAGAAAATCGAACAGAAAGATATACACTAATATTGGTTTAGAATTAATATTTTTACTAATTTTACTAATTCATAATAATATTGTATCATTGATAGATACAATAAAAATAAATAAACAATTAAAATTGAAAATAAAATATATTTTCATTCATTGTATTTGTAACATGGAGTTGCAAAAATCATTTCAAGAGAACTTTTGATATCGCACGGTCTATGATCTTTTATACTATACCTACTTTTTTTATTAATAATCTCCAAAAACTATTGGATTGTGCACACGGAACTATGACAGCAGATTAATTACTTTTCAAACAATAGTGTCAAGGAAATTTATAAGCTATCATAAAGTCGCATTTAAAGAAACATGATTTATTAAAGTGTATTTTCAATTACATATTTTGAATATATGTATATTGTAAATTAATTTTCTATACAAAGGTTTTGTTGCAATTATATTTGAATCTGTATATATGATACAACATTTTAACTTCGTCAATTTTGTCTGCATTGCAGTGGAAAAAACCGAGAAAAGGGAAAACAAATGTACCCGAATTTAATCTTCTGCTTCGATATTTTCATTTCGAATTATTCCTAATCTTGAAAGATTATATATTATTAAGGAAAAATTTTGTTTCTACTTTAACTCCAACAAATTAATAATAAACTTATTATATATACAATACAATAATACATACAATGATAATATGTTATCTGTTTACATGTCATTAAAAATACATTTTAATATGATTATGTTATTATGTTTAAATTATTAAACTATTTTTATTTCTTTATATTTAAATTATTTAATAGATATTTAAAATATTTAATTATATAAATTATAAAGTTTTTAAAAATGGTGAAGAAGATATAGCGGCAAAACAAATATTTCTATATTTATACAGAATGTATAAAATAATTGTAAAATAAGGAATAAAAATTATTTGCATTAATAATGTACATTATTTACAATACGAATAAAAATATTTAAATTTAAAATATACTTTTTTTTTATTTTAGTAAAAAATAAATTAAAAAAGAAATTCTAAATAAAATTATAAAGTAATTTATTATAATTGAATTTAATACAAAATAAATTCGTTATCGTTTAAAAATAAACTACTGTTACAGAAATAACATTTACTTAACATATGTTGAAATCTTTAGATGTCTTTCACTTTGCAAGCTAACATGCACTTATTGTAACTAGGAATATTTTACATGTTAGTATTTTTTTAAGATAGAGTAGAAATCAGTTTTTCTAAATCTGTCCATTACCGTTGACAATTTAAGACTTTCAGAATACTCGTAAAATGTAACAGAATAAATGTTTTACTGATAGTTTTTGTTTCTAATAATTTTGTTATATAAAATATTTTGAAAATAAAAAACCTTTATTCCTGATGTTGATGCTTTTCGATACTAAAAATTAAAATATACAATTAATTGAATTAGACAATATGAATAATTTACTTAATAAAATTATTGTGAATAAAATATATATAATTTTTAATATAGCATAAAGTTTGAATTAGCATTTGCCCTTTCAAATAACTGATGTGAAATAATACATAATATGATTCTTTTTCAATAATGTTAATAATTTTCAAAACTTAAAGTAAAATCAAGCTACTTCATAAATATTCACAATAATAAAGTAAAATAAATTATATTATAATATATAATATCGTATGTAAAAGTACACCATTCTTCGAAATTTAGCATTGTATATTATTATGATTAAACAATAAGACGGAATAATTTTTTTTTCAGTTCAAATTATAGTTGTAATCGTATATCGAAAAATTACTTTGGTTTTTCTAAAATAAACTGAATGTCACGATAAAATTAGGAATATTTTTGAAACAGGTGATATGTAACAATCCAAGACGGCAAATACGTATCACTATAATCTGTAAATCAAAAAGATATAGGCAGATCGTTTTCATAAAACGAATCTTCTCATAACCAAGCATATGACGCTAATAATTGCATTTTTATTTACAGAAACGGACGCCGGTGGATGGGGTCAGTGGAGCCAATGGACACCGTGCAGCAGCTCCTGCGTAGGTGGCTCACGTACACGCCATCGCTTCTGTGACACGCCGCCCCCGCGATACGGGGCGAAATTTTGCCAGGTGAGATTTTAAAGAAAAATTCACGAACGCTTATATACAATAGGTAAAGAGGGAGAGTGAGAAAGAAAAAGAGGTTTTTCCGTTAAAATCAAATGCTATACTTTTATTTGACTATAGGCCTCCGTTCGAGTTTCTCATTTTTAACTGAGCTGGATACAGTATACATTGAAAATCCGAATAATAAAATAAAGTAAAAAAATATTTACTGAATTTTAAAGAATGATAAACGTTAATAAATGGAATAAAAATTACGTGTTATAAGCAATTTTCGTTATCTTATGAGTGTAAATGCAGAATCTAACTGGAAATCTATTTTAGCATATTTAGAATTTTCGACTGCCAAGCAAAGGTACGTCATCTTTACGAGTTCCCGAGTATGGTGTACACTCCTATTCGATGTTTACATCATAAATCTATAGACCATTCCAACTATAATCACATCATCAATAGCTCATGAATCTGAGACCAAATACCATAGCCGAACTTGTAAAATTTACGGGCTAACACTGATATTCATAGCTGAAATTTATAAAAATTATATAGACCTATACCAACATGACTTCTCAAAATACTATAAATAATAAATTATGTGATTTATAGCTATTCGATATAGCAAACATAAATATAAATTTTTACAAGTTCAATATTACATATAAACATAATCAACAAACCTATTTAATTTCTTAATACAGAATTTCTTAATTTCCGATGGAAAACATTCAAACAAAAATTCAAGCCATAAAATAATAAAGCCCAATTTCCTAGTTGAATATTTCATAAGTACTATTTAGTAATTATCATATAGATAAAAGCAGAAAATAAAATGAAACGATAAGCGAACTTTACACATAATTGATATAAGCAATCTATTAGTAAATTTTATAATTTTACTTTTTTTGTTTCTTAAAAGTAAATTTTTCTCAACCGAATAAATATTGTATTAATATTTTTTTAATAATATTTCTGACTCATTCTAAGTTTATAGTATTACGTCTTATGTATTTCTTTGAAAATTAATAAGGAGCTGATTGGTATCTTGATTTTAATTCTTCCTTGAGATTGCGAACCAAATAAGTCTGGATTCTAAAAAAGTAACAGTTAGTTAACATTCCCATCCATATGTATAATACAAACTCTTGTCGAAATAGACCAAGTTGAGGAATGCAAACTCGATGAGGGACAATTTCAGCTACATTGAAGTTGAAGAGCGGAGGTGCAGCAAGTACCGTTATTGGATATAATTAAGTTTTCGCGAATGGTATATTTTGGACAGGGCGACCGAGTGGAAACGGAAGCTTGCGGCGGTTCAGTGCTATTGGACCTGCGAGGCACTTGGAGTCCTGGCGATTGGGAGTGTCGGCACGGTGAGGGCTTGGCTGTCGATAGACCGGAAGTGACTGCCGAGGTCGGAACTAAGTGCCGCTGTGGCTGCTCCCTTAACATTGATCTCGAAGAACACCGCAAAATACTTGCAACAAGTAGTCGAATCTGCCCCGGGCGGTCGTTTTGGCTTATCCAAGTACCTATTTTTCGTTTTAATTACCTACTATTTTTAGTTATTGTACTCTAATGATTAACGTTTTATCCATATTTTACAAACAGTTTTAATGAAAAGTTACTGTCATTATGTATAAATTTTAGTCACATAGTAAAATTCTTGAATATTTTGGAAATAACTTACTTTTAGAGAATATAACTAAACTTGAATAATCAATTTTCATAAAGCAAAACAATTTGAATACAGTATGATGTGGATATTATAAATAAACCTAGTTAATATAATAAATATATTGTGTAACTAAGGTTGAATAACAAAGATAATAGTCGATTACCTTTAAAATTTGCTAGAATATTTGATATAGATTTGTTAGATTATTTATGTAGAATATAAATCGTAAAGGTCTCTACGTGTTTTCTTTTAATAATTATTAAAGTTTTATTAAATATAAATGGATTTCATGCCCTTTTTTCACGCATTATTTTTCATTTTATAATTATGTAAAATAACGTTTATAAAATATTAATCTCACTTAATAGGTGCATTTAAAATAAATTATAGACTAAATTATAGAATAAAAATAACGCATTACTTTTCGAATGTTTGAATTTTATTTCAAATTAATTAAAATTTTAGAAGTATTTATTTTAAATATACAATTTTTAATAAAAATTGTTTATTTTATTACTCTTCATTGAGCTAGAAATTTTTAAATAAAATTGATTAAAAATATTTATTCTTTAAAAAATTCTCTTTGCAAAAATTACTAAAAAATCAAGGTTAATTGAATTAATATAGATTATGTTTTGGGAAAATATTTTTTGTTTATTATTTTGTGTGTAATATTTCTGCGAAGTCGAATTTATTGATATACAAAGCGAAAACAAAAAATTATAACCAACTGTGAGATTTTACATAATTTTCAAATAATTCCTTACATTTGGACTTTATGTAGATATAAACGCTCTTCTATTGTTAAGGTAAGTAAATATTAAAAGAATCAGAGTACACTAGCATTCCGAAAGTAATTATATAGTCACATAGGAGGTGAACATTCAACCATGCAATAATAACGACCTCATGAATGCTCATTGAACGCTAAATAACGAATATATAGTCTAATGATGAATCAATTAATGCGCAGCTTATTTTGCAACTCGTAGACGAAGCCCAGCCACGTAGTGAAACTTCATCTGGATCAAGCGCGATTCCCCTGTCAAGGTCAATACGCGCGTGCGCGCGATGGTGACTCTCTAATTGACGAATTGTTGGCGGACATTGGTCTAAATAAAAAGGAGCCTGCCACAGGACAAATCGTTAGTACGGGTCCACGCATGTTGCTCGAGTTTTTCAGTGAGGAGAGGCTCGCGGGACCCGACCCTGGAAGTTGCCTCGCCGGATTTCTGGCACACGTCAGCGTTGCGCGTAAGCTCGACTTTACGTATCTCTTGTGCTCGCGACCCTTTAATATCCCTGCTTAATTAAGCACCCGCTGTTTGTTTAATTACTCGTGTCGCTTAAGTAATGCACGAGAGCGAGATAATGAAACTGTCTCACTGCACTATTTGACACAATGCGAGCACCTTAAATTTGTAACGCCTTGAAATATTACTTATGTCTCAACTACGTTAATATAAATTCTTATGCCAAAGTATTATTGTATAAGATGCATGAAATTTATATCGAATGAGAAAAAAATCTCATAAATAGAAGATTCGATCCTCCCAATGATGATTTATAAATAAGGGCAATGACAAATTTTAATCGCCTGATAATAAAAAAATCTATAAAATATAAGGTAGAAATAGTGTTCACTTTACCGTTGCCCAATATCATGGTTATTATTATTTTTTTATAAAGTATTTTTTTTATATCGTACATAATGTATTAATTGGTTTTCATTAAAACATTGAAATTCTGTTACAAACTATAACAATGCTATAACAAATTATATAGTTTTAATATTTATTAAATAAATAAAAATCAATATGGAATTTAATAAATATAATTAATAATAATCTAGTGTTTCATATCTATTTGCTATTGTTATTATATTATATTTATTTGTATCGCTATACCAGATACACGTGACTTGAATTTTAAAAGTTTTTAATTTAATTGTTTGAATAGTCAGTGTTTTCATTTCTTTTTCTATTTTTTTTGTGACAAACTACATCATTAGCATCATTACGTAATGACATAACTTCATAACTTAGCAAAACCACTTACGGTGAATGGAACAACTTCGCTGTCACCGGTGTACCTAAATCCAAAGGTAATTGCGGCTTCTTCTGGACGATGGTCAATATGGTTAACACCAGCTCATCTCGCTGCCGCTTCCCTTCTTATCCTTACCTTTCTCGTCTCTATGTTTCTGGCACTTCAATACATCTTCAAATACCGAAAATACGAAGTTGCCGATGATCTCGACAGCCTTACCGACAATTCAGGTAAAATTTGTTTTATTCAAAACAAATATCCTTTTCATAATTATTTTGATTGGTAATTTTTAGGCCATTGTCATTATTTTGAATAATTGAATAGGATAAATTAATTTTTCTTTCATAAAATAGATTGCTCGTTTTAATATTACTTGTATTTTATTTATGAAAATCAAAGCTGTTGAATACTTTTCGATAAAAATTTTAGTTTACATCAATTAAAGTATTGTTAATTATAATACAATTATTATATTGTGTTATTACAGAGTTATTTTTTAATACCTTTTAGTAAAATTTTAATTTATAAGGATTTTAAAGTAAAGTCATCGATCACAAGTCGACATTTTCGATTACCTGGCGAATTGAAAGTGCGAAGCCAATTATGAAACTCATTATCCTATTCCTGTTTCAGCGTGTAGCGGCTCGATGCAAGGTATCACAAGACGAGCGCGGGCCATGTCCTCATCGACCCTTATTTCCGAGGTCGTGTCGCTGGTGCGACTTCCAAGACGAGCCACGACAAGGCATACGAGGCTTAACGAGACGTCTGCTGATATTGAGGAAGGCTACGAAAGCACCGAGACCCAGCCTGAGTGAGTAATTCTTCAGACTACATTAAAAATCGAAGATCATTATTTATTTAATAATATTATTTAATATTTCGAATTATTCAGGAAATTCTCCCTTTTTATATATTTTTTTTTCATTTCGAGTAAAATATAAATCTATTTGCATTATTATTTTATATATTGCACGTATTGTTCATCTTCTATTTTTAATGTCATTTTTCAATGTCATTAATATATGAAATAATTTCAATCAAACTTATTTTTATATTTTTTAAAAATCTTAATAATATGACATTATTTAATAACCTACAAGAATTTTTATAATAATTAAAAAACATATATTAAGAATAATGTAATATATGAATATATTATTTTGTTTAACCTTATAATATGAATATTATTAAATGATAATAACTATAAAAAAAATTGATCTTTAAATGAACATCAGAATACTCTAAATTTTGAACATGCTAAGTAATCAGAAACGTTAAAATAATATATCATCATTCAATACAAAGCTGTAACAGACAGTACTTTTATTAGTGAAATAATGAAATAGTTTCATAAATTGGACTAGTAGTAAAACAACATTTTATACATTATACAAATTAAATTAAATTAATCAAATTTACTTTCTAATCTTTTAATTTTCGCTATAAATTTCAATTTCAATAACTTCCACTTCGAATAATTTGATATAGAATTCATCAATAAGATAAATGGATGGAACAATTCCTGCTATACATACAAACTATTCAAGCGTCGTGAAAAAATTATGTACAAAAATTGTGGAAAACCTCTTTCTATATTTTAAAAAGTTGAATTACAGTGTTAAAGCAATGGATTAATTTATATGTATTTCGGATATATTTTGGAATGCCTCTTCTAAGCTTTTGGAACTAGTAAAATGATATATACAGTAGAGTGTAAAGTAAATTGTGAAATACAACGGAATTACAAGTGCAGCATAACGTAATAACAATGATTTTCTCACATTTTTGCTTTATCCAATGCAAGTGATGAGAATGAAGATGAGGACGACGACTACGACAGAAAGGATGAGAATTACGGAATGCTGAAACGTGAAAAGGAGTCGAGTAGTTCACAGAGGACAATAATGGCCGATGCCAGTATGCTTAACACTCCAACAAAACAATTGTCCAGCTCGAGTGTCTCCATGAAGACGGCGGTGACAATGATGACAATGCCGACTACGACGACAACGCCTGCGGCTGACCCCATTCCTACAACCGGACACGCTGAGGTCAAATATGCTCGTCCAGTTAAGTAAGTTCTAGCTAGGCATGTTGCCTGATTTATGTATTAAACACGACTTTGATTTCAGTGATACATTGTTCGACTGGCACACACACACGCCCGCCAATGACGAGCATTCTGATGAATCGCTGACAAAATTATTCAGAGTACTCTAGAGTTTCAAATTTCTATTATGTCTTCTAATTTTTTTCATTATAATTAATACAAATTAATAATTATCTATCAGTATTAATTCTAAATGCATTTATATAAATTCGCATTTTCTATTTTCGAATTCGAACTTTTCAATTGATTAACCCAACTGCTAAAACTAACGTAATTTTATTCGAATAATATTCATGTATATTAATTGTTTTAATATTTACAAAATATGGACTTTTAAATATAATTCGTAATTTAGCTTTTCAAAAACATTGCTTTTAAACCCATAATAACTAACGATAAAAAATTTTATGTTGTTAATATTTATAAAATTCATATTTTTATTAATATATCGAACATTTTCATAAGTTTTCGGTCTTTTTAATCATAACGATTCTTTTCGGCAGCAATTCGAGATAATGCAATAAACATTAATTGAATTGATCACAGAAAGATATAAATAAAAGATAGATCATTTCTATTCATAGTTCATGTATTAAATTTAAATACTCTTCAGAATTTTAGCAGTACTCGAAAGTTAATTGTAATAAAATAAATTGTTTTAAAAATATTATTCAATTACTTAATCTATATAATACAAATTTTAAATTAGTCACAATTATTTATTTTTTATGTTCCCAAATTTTGTCAGCGAATATAAAGTTAACATGGCCCATGCATCTCTGTTTTGAAATAGTTGTATTTTATACATTAGTTATATTATAAGTCCATAAACGCTATAATTAAAAAAAACTTATTTTAATCAAAGATGTACATATTCTATCATTTTATAGACACATAAAATTATGCTGGTAACCGGTATTTAATTATAATTAATAAAATAATTTTCATTTGCATTTTATACAGCTATATATGCATATAAACAATGATATTAATCATATATATACGTTTTTTGTCATTTGAGGAATGTGCATGTTTTTGTTAAATACATAGAACAAACTAACTTTGAATATTCATAAACCTATACACACAATAACATTATAAAATAAAAAACAGCTTCATTAACACATTTTATAAGCATGCAATGGTGCATAAAAATTTTGTGCATTATAAAGTGTTTAAATCAAAATTGTTACATAATCCAATGTTTAGTATATTAATTACTACATATTTTCAATACATTAATTTTATTTTCGTTAGTTGTTCAGAAAAGGCGGAATAAAATTAATAAGTTATTATACGTGATTTATGAATGATAATAGAATTATATTCATTATGAGTTATGTAAGAATCAGAATATTTTACAAAAGTATCTTCATATTTTTATTATTTCTTAAACTTTTTTTATTCCATACAAAGAATGTATCAAGTGAAGAACATAGAATAGAAGAATATAGATTTGAATATAAATGAGCTTTTTCTTAATAATTTGTTTGAATATATGTTTAAATCAGTTGCAGCATAACTTAGAGAAAGAAATAGATATATAAACGATGGCGATTTGAAAACTTAGCACAAATAATAATCTTGAATTAATCAATGTATTCCGTCTTTTCAAAACTTTTAAACTACAACAAAGTAATTGATCTATAAAATATGCTTGTACACATCCCAAACTATGCAAACCAAACATGGCGTTCTTAAAGTTTTGTATTTAGAGAGCACTTCAATGTTTCTAATCTTTACATTAATATTTTAATTAAGATATATAATTAAATTATCAATACTGCTGATTAAATGTACGTGTAATGCTCGTCACAATAATGGTTCGTCTGTAATTTCAGGCTACGTACATACGGACCGATAACCCCGGTGTTGGAAGAAGCCGCTTCAACATCCGAAGATGGAAGGCAATTCAGCGCTACGAGTGCATCGACCAGTCTGAATAACGTAAGAGTAATATCCCTGATTCCAAATGAATTTGTAACCTTATTCGGATCAAGGTATATCCGATCGAAACTTTTCTAATACAGCACTGCGTCTGTACTGGGATTCACATGCACCCTTGGATACTGACATATTTGCTCGCTTTTTATACAATCACATTATTTCACGAAAGATAAATAAAACTTTCTTTGTCTTAATTATTTTTACTTCACTTCTCTTGCGTTACATGCCATTGGTGAAATAAATAAAATTTTCGATATTAAAGAATTCTTATGCAAGTAAATATTACAAATGGGTCAATGAATAAATTGTGTTATATTGACATTAACAAGGATTTTATTAAATATTTTTGTTAAAGTGAAAATAAAATTAACAGCATAAGAAAAATTTTTTCTTGAAATTTTTATTATTCGAAATTTGTACGATTGAAAAATACAGTCTCGTAGAATTTAAGAGACTGTTTTTCTCAATAGCAATTTGTTTATTAATATTAATTTAAATTAATTCTTAAATTTAACGATTTGTTTTATACGTTTTATAAATTCATGAATAGAAGATTAATGAAGAATCAAAACTTTTTAATAATACTTATAAAATAGGTATTAATATGTTTATAACGCTTTATACATATATATATATTAATAATACTGTTAATATGTATTTTTATAGTTCCTTATATAATTTGGAATAGAAAAATATTGCTTTTTATGTAAAACAACAATAACTTTCGAAAATGATTATATTTATAAATGTTGGTACGTAGTCATTAATAGCGTATAAAATAATCACAAAAACACAGAAATAATGTTTTTTAACGTCTATTAAAAATTTTCAAATTAAAAACCATTTTTTTTATTCATAGGGCTTTTCTCCAGCGAGCAGTTCATCTAATTCCACTCTCCGACGCTACAACGGAAAAGAGTCGAAGGATCGTCGAAATCGAGAACGCTTGCTGCAGGGCCCGGGATCAGAATTCAGTCTGGCAAATCCAGATTTAGATTTAGAATTAGATTACTATGACTATAACGTGGTGAACGCAGGAGCTGCCCCTGGTTCCTACCTCGGCATGGACCCAGCATTCCTCGTCTGGATTCCGCCTCTTACCGATGATGAGACTGATCTCGTTTCTCAAAAAGAAGAAGAACCTCGGTACGGGGAAATTCCCGAATGTCCAGTATATTTGAATACCGAAGGGATTGCTCTAAGTCCAGCACAATATAGGAAAGTCAGAGAATCCCGTATGGATGATTCTAGTGACAACGATTCGGAGGATATCATAAAGCCTAAAAAGTTAAACCCAGCCGAATGTCAACTTCATGATGAAATTATCATGGAATATAAGGCAAGATTAGTTGAAGGAATGCTTCCAATTCATAGGGTACTCGAGGAATCTAAAGTGACAGTCAGCGAAGATTCATTGTCGAGTGTTTCAGATGTCATTCCTAATAGATTGGATGCTAAGGGGAAGTCATTCAGTAGAGGAAGACTTCCGAGAAAGCTAAAGAAAACTAGTCGCTGTAAGATTCAAAACAAGCAAACAAAAACAACCATAAGTAGTGAATCTAGTAGTCAATCATTAGCAATCCAAAAAACGGATTATAAATCAATTGAAGCGGCAGTAAATGACTTAGACATATCAAGAACGAAAAAGCACTTTCGAGATCCGGACAGAGACTTTTGTGAGGTGCATATTTCAAACGCAATAAATTCACCTAGGACTCCAAATTTACCTCGAAAATATCAAGATATCGTCAATCTTAATCTTTCATATGACGACGACAAAAAGGAATCTGAAAATATGGTAAACATTCCATTGGCCGAATTTTCAAGAAATCGGATAGAATCGCCAGCTAAACTTAATAATCGAACTTTAGTTAACAAGAAAATCTTAAGCATTCAAAATCCTGATTTTGGAGTTTCTATTGAAAAGACGAATGAATCATATTATGATATAATTGCAAAAAATGATGACGACATTAAGTTTGTTGATGACGATGATGAATATATCGACAACAAAATTATTGTGTAAGGTTATTCATACCCAATAAATGCAAATTAATACCAATTTTACTCCGTACTATTGAAGGTGAATTAGATTACTATACATAAAAAAAAGATTTATTTCTAATAATGTTTCGTAACAAAAATGCAAAACAAACTACAATATAAATTTTATTGAAACTAAATATATCTTATTAAACAAATAAAATTTAATGTAAAAAAAACCGATTTAATGAATAGAAAATCATTATAGACATTCTGAATAAAAATTTAATTCATGATTTTATAAATAATAGTTTCATATTAAAATATACAAAGTTAGAAAATAATTGATGAGTGATCGTTCAAGAAATAATTTTATACAATTTACTTATATTTTTCAACAGTATAATATATTCGGATACTCATCTAGAAATATTTATATGAAGATTTTTCCGAAGCATTTATCATATTTAGAATAATTTTAAATTTTATATTATTTATTTTATAATGAATTTGCATTTATTATTTATATTATATATTTAATAATATGTAAATTTGCTTTTACTGGGTATATATAAATCATTTGCATTGTTAAGAGTGTATCATAAAATTGTAAGAAAAAAAATTAAAAGCATAAAATTATAATCAAAGGTCTTATTATATTTCAACAGATTGAAATAGTATTTTCACAAAATGATATGAATGTTGAATGATATATAACGCTGGTAATTTTGTGCTTTTAATAAATAATTTTTATGTAAAAAGCATAATTAAAAAAAACAAGAATCAATAAATTCAATAGGTTTATAGGGCGTAAGACGTCGACTTTTCTTAGTTAATGCGTGAAATTAGAAAAGTTTTTATTTCCGTTTGACAGGCGAAATTTGCGAGTTTCATATTTTCTTATCTTGTAAATTATCGAAACTTGTAAGGATATGGAAAAAATAATGTTCAATTGACGTACTGCACTTTAAGTGCATTTTAAGTGCAATATATAAACAGATAAAGTTAAATAAAGAAATATAATAGTAATTACTATATATAAATATAAGACCAAATACACACAGCCGTATTAAAACGGTAATTATATCTTGACTAAACGGTCTCATATCATACTTAAACATAAACCGTCGTACATTTAAATGCATTAATTAATTTGTTTGGTTTAAGAAACAAATTTTAATTAATATCATTGATTAAAAGTATCAGTAACTAAAAAGATTTGAAATAATATTGATATACTTAAAAATTTAAATAATTTTGATTATTCAAATAATTTCATATATTCATAAAAAATCATACTAATTAGTGCTCAACAATTTCTATATAAAGATGTTATATTGTATATTATATTATTATATACATTCAAGTTATTTAAGTTATGATTTATTTTACATTAATTGTGATTTTATTTTTCAAAAAATTTCAGAAAGAAAGTTACATAATTATGTAAAGTTATATAAAAAAAGTTAGTTAAATACTTAATACTTTGAGGTAATATCCTTCATTTTAAACTAAAAATATGTTCATTTTATTTATGTAAAAATTCAAATTATTATTACACATTTTTCTATAAAATTTAGTTATGAAACATAAAAAAAATATATAATCTACATAGAGTAAAAAAATATGTTTTCACTTGAAAGCCGAAGAAGAAAAACAGAAAAATAGAATTATAAATCATACATATGACTAGTTGCAATGATCTTTTATAAAAGACTACTAATTTATTATAAATAAATATATATTTATTATTATTTAAATACATACATATATAGTATTAAATATATATATTTTAATAAAATAGAAGTCTTATGTACATCATTCCTTAAGACTTTATCCTACAGATTTCAAATTAACAATTTCGAAAGTGGTGTGTAAAATAAATGTATTTATTATCATACTTAATTTATTACTAGTTGATTCATCATTGTAATATAACTAATACATGTATATTTATTAATAAATTGTTAAGGTATGAAAATAATTATTAATTTAGATTTTTTAAATATTAGTTCCAATCTAAAAAATTAACCAAGTTAAATATGAAATATAATTTACAATAATTAACGCATTCTTTTAATTTTATAATAGTTTTATTATTACAAACATTAATTTAATGCTACTTAATACTAATTTTCTGTTTTAATATTATGTTTATGACATATTTGTATTTATGACATATTCTATATAAATAAATAAGTACTACTGAAATATTCTATGTAAACAATAGTATTTTTAAATTTTTTTTAAAGATAAAGGTATAAAAATATTTACTTTATCTGTAAAATCTTTCTACTTTACCGATATCTGTAACTACTTTACCGTTCTTCGATGACTTACCATATGTAGTTATATTAATATTTTTCTTCTTTTATCTTAAATATTAAATCTTAATTATATCTATAGATGGTTATATAGTAGAACATTTAAAGTTATTAAAAAAAAATTATATAATCAAAACACTATTCTAATTTTCTGGCCATTATTCTCTAATTATATAAAATATCAATTATATTATTGAACTATTATTTGAATATGACTAGGTAGATGTAAGGCTTGCATAAAAATTATGTAGAATCTTGTTATTGTGATAGAAATTTTTTCAATAAGGCTAACAAAATTTAAATCATTCATTTTTAAAGATAATAAGATATCTATACATTCCTATTATTTTTTATAGATTATAAAAATATTTAAAATTTATTATATGTCATATAATATAATTAAATTCTATATTTAAAGAAATTTAATTATTGAAATTCATTTGCAAAATATATATAATTAAAAAACAAAATATCAAATAAGATACATTACAAATTAAGATATTATTAATGATTTTTTTTATATTATAGAGATGTTTTTCACATTCAACATCTTTATCCAGAAGTAAACTACACTTTATTTAGTTATATATAAAAAATTGTATCTTATCAACATATAATTTTTAATACAAATATAAAAATTATTTACTTAATGAAGTACAGATTATAGACATTGGTATATTTCAGCTAAATATTATTTCTTACTAATTTTGCTTAAAAATACATTTTTTCACGACGTATACCTATTATTAACAATTTCTTTTTATCGAGAAATATTGAAAGAGCAAGAATAATATATAATTCACTTTGTTTTTGTAATTTAATAAATATAAACAAAATTACTTCTATAATATATTACATGGATACCTTGTGAGAATTATTAAATTATGTCTAACATAAATGTTTCAGTTTTGTCAAAGTTTCTTTAATAAAGTTTAACGAAAAGCTTTTAACATCCATTGTGCCAGTAAGTGTATTATGTAAGTCAATCTTGTAATTAAGGTAATTATCAATAAATGTAAATACAACATCATTGGATATTCGGTAAAAGGATTGTCTAGGCAATTTAGAAATACAATATATATATATGTATATATATATATATATATATATATGTAACATGGGAACACGGAAGAATTTTACTGGAAAATTCAAAGAGAAATGGAGAAAATCAAATTATACAGTTTTGTCTATCGTGTCGATGTTGTTCGTATATGAGTGTTGGGAATCAAATAATATTCAAAATTAATTCAAAAGATTAAAAAGTCCAAGTTATTATAAAAATGAGTTTTTATCAATTTTTATCTTTTTAATGAACAGTTCAAATTTAATAATTTCTATAAAAATATCGTTTATTATATCATTATAAATCTTCGAGTTCATAGTTATATAATAGAAAGAATATGCTGAGAAATTCTATCAGCTAAAAGCTCCAGAGTATGTCTCAGATTACCGATTTTAAGAATGTAAGGGGTTGCAGATGAATACGAAATATCAACTAGTAGATATGGCTTATCGTGCACATCGTAGACGTTAGCCTTGAAAGGGGGAGGAAGAGGAAACGCCACGTGTGTCGAACTCCTTTGTCACTGGCCCCATTATCCGGCCATACGAGGGAAATTATCGGCTGTCACATTTTTCCTGAAAAAGGAGCAAAAATCAGCATAAGCTGCTTAAGTCCAGCAGCTGGGGACATCGATCCGCCAACGAATCGCGTGCAGATTAATCCGATAAATACTGAAATTATCCGAAAATGACGGCTGAACGAACAAATAGATTAGAAGGTTGTTTCAACGGTTACTGAAATATTTGCTATGACCGCGTATAGAATCTGACTACAAGATTAATTATTTTGCAATTATCTAATTATTTATGTATCCTATTTAATACTATGCTATGGCATCTCAGTTAATAGTTAATATTTTATATTGTAAACTCGTATTTCTATTATATTTCTATTGATTAATATTTCTATTGATATCAATGATTCGTACTAAAACAATTTACAATTGTACTATGTAGTATTTTTAAGTCTATTACTCATGATTGCTTACATAAAATGGAAGCTATCACCATATAATATTGTAGAAAAATTATTTAACATTATAAAATAATCTATTAGTCTTAAAGCATTTATACTAATTTTTATACAAACATTGTGTCATTAACTAACGGAAAAAATATATAGTTTTTTAAGCATTATTACTATTAGATTCATAAAGTTATATAAAAATATTTACAAATCATTTGTGATATTATAAATGTATAACGATAGTGAAAAAAATCTGCGAATGAAATATTTGATCTATTATCCCAACATTATTTATAATATTATATTCTTTTAAAATTAAAAATTAAACTTTTATTTGACAAATGAATAATTTAAAATATGTAAGTAATTTAAAAACTAATTTGTTAAAGTTTTAATTATTTTTATAATTCGATATACTATATAATCAATAATTTAATTATAAAATACATGTATTAAATAAAAAATGCATATAATTAATGTTTATATATGTAACTAATTTTTTTATTTGGCCTATTAAATCAAATCCATGGTGAAATATAATTTGTAAACGTTTATATTATAAATATTAATAAAACGAATAATATTGCATATCCATTATAAATTTATTTGAATATATTTATATTAATATGTGACTAATGTAGTAACTGATGTAGTATTAAAGCTTTTTAAAATAATTATTATAAACTTATTCATTATTATGAAATTAAAGAAATTATAAGCATTTTTTTATTGATCCATTTAAATTTAATTACAGTTTTCAATTTATAAGATATTCATTTACATTTATTATATAAAATTGTTTAAATAGAACTAATTTATCACTTAAATAATTCTTTCTATAAATAGACGAATAAAAATATAATTACAACAATATTATATTACATTTGTAAAATGTAAAAGTATAATGATCAATTATTTAATACTATAATAATAATATAATAATAAAATATTCTATTATTTAGTATAGATCTAGATTCTTTTTTACAATTTTAATTCATAAATTAATTCGTAAATCCACTATGAAACTAAAATTATAACTTTCCATACAGTAAATCTAATGAGTAAAGAAACAAATTAATAAAAATATTTTATCGCATGTTAATAATTACAATATTATTTATTTTCAATATTTATTAGCTGCATGGATTTTGATTCATTGCAGTAAATAATTAATAACCAGAATCATCGATTAAATTTTAATGGAAAATTAATTAAAATTAATTAAATATACAATCCACTATAATTTAATATTAAATTTGTTATATATTTTATAATATAAAAAAATTATTCATTAAATATTAATTATTAGTTTATTAATTATATTCATTGAATATAATTTCTAAAAAATTTGTATTTCAATACTTGTGTAATATAATATTAGATTTTGACTATATAAAAGTATTTTTCTAATATGAAATTCTTTTTAATGGTATAATGCCGTATAATTAACAGCAGTATTTCAATAAATAGATGGAAAATAATTTGATGAAAATACAATAAATACTTAAATAACTTTTGGTAACAACTTACAATCTTGTGATTATATAATTCTGGTAAAGAAGTTTTACACGACTTGAATCAACAATTGCTTTTCAATGAAATTGAGTAGCAATCTTAAATATATCAAATAAATAGATACTCTTACAAAGTAAAATTAATAAAAAAAATATATTAGAGAATATTAAATAGAAATAAGGGATTGTGTAGAATGAAAACAATTTATAAAGAAAGAAGCCTATCACCTATAAGTAAACTATACGTAAACCTATAAGTAATGAAAATTCAATATTTAAAATTTGTTAATATAAATAATATTATACATATTAATATATGGATAACCTTGCATTTTTCACAATACATATGGTGGACAAGACTCATACAAAAATTCTGCTATTAAACTTGTGTAACAATCCTAGATCATAAAAATTGAGGCCAGATAATCTTCAGCGGACCAGGTATTTTCGAAAACTTTGTCAGGCTGTCTTGCGCATGTGCAGTACCATCGGGCCCAATGCGTTCGCACAAGCTGCTAATCCTTCAATTTGTAACTTGTGTAATCTCGGGGAGTTCGTCATAACTTAGCATTAAGTCCTGACGCTTGTTAAACATAAATACAATCGGCATTGTCAGGCTCAAGATTTATCGCGACCGTGGGGCCCACGAACTTTCTCAATGCCGACCTCGTGCCTTTGCACTTGCCGAATATAGTGCTCGAGCTATTTGCTATTAGATTAGATAACGAACTTTATACGATCAACAGTATACTTGTCTTTGATTTCAAAAATATATTATTGCAATTCAAATTTAATTTAAAATATGAAAGTGCTATAAAATTTTGGTATTTTATATTTTTAACGTGAATCGTACTGGAAAAATTTTATTTTTTATGTAATTTTACGTAAACGCAAGATCCATTATATAAGTCTATTAATATATAATTCTATATTTTATACCATAATATAAGCTTTTATTTAGTATATGCATTAATGCTAAACGAAGTTTTGAATTTAATTTTTAATAAAACAAAGCATACAATGTATATGAAATATATAACATTATTAAAGTTAACTGTGTAAGAAAACGAGAAATACAGTTTCCGTATCACTTAAAAAATTTGAATACAAGCACCAATTTTCATTTTCATTCATAATTGACAGATGAACTCTTTTTTAATATATCTTACACCATTTGAGGGCGTCGGATAAAATTTCTTTATTATTGATATTATATAAAATTGTGGTATCTGAACAAAAATAAAACCTTCAGTTTAATAAAAATTAGTGAGAAACTTTGGTAAATTACGTTAAAAATTTGATAAACAATAATTATTAAAGCTACCAATATAACAGAACCTATATCATTGTTTATATTCAATAATAAAAAAACTCCGGGATTCAACAGTTACGTATACCCAATTGCTTCGCGCCAGAATCTAACCGTAATCAAATCCTTCGAACTGAAAAACAATTTTCATCGCAACTTTATAAATAATCGGTAGTTACATAAATAGTGTTAAAGAAGTAATACTTCTATAGAAAATATTTATAAGAAAAAAAACACTATTTAATAAATTTAAAGCGATTTTATATTTTTATTTAATTCTTTAAACCATTATCACAATTATAGATAGAACAATTATTTGTAATTTATTCTATCTCATTAAGAATCATTCGCGTACTTGCATTTAAAGAGTGATTTAATAAGAATTTTTTAAAATAATAAATAAATATAAATAAAAAGTATTTTTAAATAAATTAAAAAATTTATAATATTACGAGTCAAATAGATTATTAGTAAATTAAAATATTTTAATATTCATTATTTAAATACAATATATTTTTTTATTTCAATTAATAAATAATATCAACTATCATCTACATATTTTTATAATTAGATTATTGAATTAAAATTTCCCGTTAATAATAGGGATTTACAAATATAAATTTTAATTTTTAAATCAGTTTAAAGTTTTATCGTTTAATACTTTTATTAGATTATTAATGATTACATACTTATTTTATTATAATTATTATTTATTATATTTGAATACAAATAGAAAATGAATGAAAATAATTTTTAATTATTTGCAAAATTGAAAATCTGAAAATCATAATTTAAAATACATAATTTATATTGAAATTAAGATGCTAGAATTTACATTGAATTTTTATATTTTTAAAATTGAGCTCATTGGGAAGTTACCTTTACATATTTTAATTCTAGTTAAAATACAACCCTGAAAGCCTATTCTACTTGTAGAACATCAAAAAATTGAGATGTATTTTTTTATTAAAATAATTATGATTTTATTACAAGGTTTCTTGACATTCTATTATTTAGCCAAGCATTGAAAATAATTTTTATTTATTCAACTTGTACTTAAATAAAAAGAGTTACCTCATTAATTGGTGCTCATAAAACATAAATCACAAAGTTACTTAGTATTACTATAATTTTTTATTTATAAAAATTTTAATAAAATATATAATTTCAATGTAATTCTTGACTCATATACATTTGTAGAATCCTAATAATAGTTATAAAGATAGAAGCTTAGAGTAATGAATATACAAAGTATTGATTGTATTTGATCAAATAACTTTGAACTTATTTATTAATCTAACTTTGTTGTATAATCATTATTGCAGATATAATTAATGCTCTGTTAATTGACTGTAATTTCTTATCCCGAAATAAAATTATTTTTAATTTTCCTACAACACGTGCGCTTTATGTACTTATATTTACTCGTATAAATAAACTATAATTTGATGTATTCATAGATTACGAAGAGTTTCCATATTCAATTATCAACATGTAAGGTTTTTCATTACTGATTAAATTCGTATTATTCTCTCCTTTTCAATAAATTATTCTAATTCTAACACAATAATCATGTTCATTATCACTACATGTATTATCTGCGGAACAAATATGTGAAACATTATAGTTAATTAATTAATTATCAATACACAAGTGGTACAAGATTTTGATATACATTAAAAAGAAATCGGTAGTAGTTGAAGTCATTGTAAGGTTTATTTCAATTTGTTATTATTAATAAAAATTATTTCCCAGTCTATAAATACTTATACACAATATATTGTTGAATTTTTTTAAAGACAATGAATTCATAGCTTTTCTCAACTATTCTTTATTATTTATAATTGTACGGAGAACTAGTTTAAAAAGATCTAGCTTATTTCATTTAACTACATAAATAATTATGAAAATTGCTTTAATTCTGTAGCAGAATTATTCGAATTTACACATATTAAATAGAAATTACTTCAAATGTTCTGTGAATCAGCTGATTAATACTGATAATAATCTTGGAATTCGTCCTGTCATACATCTGTCAAATTACCGGGTGCAACTCGCTTCTTTATTACTTGGCTAATACAATATCGCTCACGTAAAATCAAAACCCCTTTATATAAGTTTCGCACCCATTTGCCGCACAAAATTTCATACGAAGTGAAAAACGAATTAGATGAGTTATCGATCGGTATTGCTACATGAAAATCAAAAGTAAAATCTACACGCTAGAGTAACGGCCATTAAATTCCCAATAGTTCAGCTGCTACGATATACTTTTTATAATATAAATGAGCAATCGAATTAACTGTTAGTTTTGCGTTGCGATAAATCGTTACGAATAGTAATATTCATTGTTTTGGATGGAACTCGTTATGTAGTATAAGACAATTCAGAATATATTAACTAATATTATAAAATATTGTATATTAAAAATATATCATAATTTATTTCCAATATCAAATGTATTTTCAAAGAAAAAATGTAATTCTAATTTAACACAATTTTAATGATATGTATTAACGTCAATTTAGGAGTATAATCTATAAATGCAACAGTTTTAATGCTTGTATGATGAGAAATATGTTTCTTACAAGAGTTTTCGTCATATGAGCTAAGCAAACATTTCTATAGGCACCCAATCGCGTTTGTGAATGTATCCACGATTTGGATGCAATTGGCAGGCTCGATAATGAGCCATTGAACAGTTTCCGTTTTTATGAAGACCAGAACAAGTACCCTCAACGTCGTAAATGTGCGATTATTAATTCGCATGGGACACGGATACCGAGAAAGAAGGAAATATACTATAAATTGAACGTGAGGATGAAAGAAAAACGATACAAGATTATTAAATAAATGTAAATTATGTACTTAATCTCTCAGAGCTATAAAATATAAGCGCATATTTTTTATGATTTTATAATCCATATAAGACTGCTTTCTAAAGATTCACCACAGGTTATTCAAATATTAGATTCGATGAGAATAAGAAAGAAATTGTTACTTATTAAATGAATTTATTAAATGAAGTAGATTATATAGGTCATTTTAAAAATTTTATTATTTTTACTTATTTTTAAGCGTTTGATAATTCTAGTACAAATCCACCTGTCGAACTGCTATTCATTATTACTTCATGTAAATTATTAATAAATATAACATCTTTTGCATTTCAAACTAAATTAATAGTGTATTATTAATTTCAATATTTATTGCATATAATAAATAATCTATGATTCTTTCATTGTGTAGAAATTTACAAATCTAACAAATTTAAGCAGTTTAAGAATTTTTATATAAAATGGAGCTAAATTAATTACGAATTTGAATTTAATGCTAAATTAAAATCATATAACGTAAAGAATTCAGATAATAAAACTATATAGAAGTATAAAACACACTCTTACGTCGAAGTTTATATTTAATTTGCTATAGCCGAGTACTACTGATATCATTTATTTACGTTATATAATATTTACTTTGATAATAGGTATTATTTTACAAAAGTGCATAAATTAAATACTCTCTTGGTAATTATTGCTTTAAAATTTAATAGAAAAAAACTCAGAATAGTTAAACAACTAAAAGTCAAATTTATGTTCTGAACTTTATTCGAAGTCTCAAATTTTAGCAATAATCAAAGATAGACCGAATTGCAAGCTGAGATGTTCGCTGTAAAGAATTTAAAAATACAAAAAATAAAATATAATATACTGAAAAATGAAATAGGTGTCAGAGTAAGAAAATAAAAGAGAGAAAGAGAAAGAGAGAGAGAGAGAGAGAGGGAGAGAGAGAGAATTAGAAAAAAGCAGATACGCTCGATTATATTAGAAGAAGGCTGCACACCTGGACTCCTTGTATCTCCGACAACTCAGGACGTTAGAGCTGCTCGATTGGAAAATTGCCGTAAAATTGCGGCGAAAACGATATTTTATTCCTTTCAAAAAGGAAGAGCGGCACAGG